>NW_026733243.1:0-60000 GCF_028476545.2 Physella acuta
ATAATGTTTTGCGATCTAAAATAAAAAAAAATAATCATTTAGTCAAACTTAAAAAAAAACACAAAAAAAACAAAACAAAAAAAAAACAGCTTTTCCTTTTCACGTGGATGATTTTAAAAGCGTCAAAGCGGCTATTTTGACTGTCGGCAATGGTTAAAATCGGTGCTGCAAGACGCGCTATTGTTGACGAAACAGGAGAGTCAAGAAAAAACAAACGCGCACCGAAGACATCGGGTGTTCACGTCAGGTGCGTTTTGGTGCGTCTATGGTGCTGAGAATAGCTCAGAGTCAACTTGGAATGCACTGATGTAAAACATGACGAAATGTTACGAAAGAACACTTCAAGAAATACATAATAGCTCATGTTTTGTTTTTATTCATTTATTTTGACCAAATTACAATGAAAATATTGTTATCTATTTTAAATCATTGGTCAAGAAAATTGCGTTAGAAAAAAAGATCACTTATATTAACAACAAATGCTTTGATTTTTGTGCGCTGTCTATTTTTGTACGAAGCAACTTTTTAAGTAAGCCTAAAGTTGGTAAACAACAAAGAATTTCATATTTAAAACAAGATAAGGTGATGATTAAACAAAAATAACCCTCGCGTATACTCTCACTTCAGTCTATAAATGAATCTAAAGCCTAACCCAGGGGACTGGGGGGGGGGGGGGGGTTGGGGGGGGGGGCAGACATTGATAGAGTATATTTTTTCTTTATAAATTCCATTTTGTTCGGGTTGGGGGAGGGGGGGGGGGGGGTGGGGGGGGGCGGTAGACTTTTCTTTCCCGAAGAGATGCTTGGAAGAAACTCTGTCTGAAACCTATTGTGTTTTTATTACAGATTGATATGTCACTGTGTGCAGTTGTTTTTTTAAAGGAAGTAATTACATGTTTTACATTTTGGCTACGCCTTTTTAACCATTACTTTGAGACTAACCGTCAACCTCAACACCTAATATTAAATCTAAACCATATCCTTAGTCTTATATTTCTAAATATGTCCCTAAGCTAAGCCTAAACTTATCCTTACCCCTGACAATACCATATTCTTAAAGCAGATGCTAAAGCAAACGTTCCAAATATTTGAATGTCGCCCCCGCATAATAGCTTCAGAAGATTTTAAAAAAAGTCTCTTCATCAAGGTGCACAACTCGTGTCCATATGCCGCCAATACAAGGGGAAGACAACTGTTTTCTTAACTCGCGTTCCCAACAATACTCTCCATGCCACCCACGATTACGTCAACACTCGGTCTCATCGTCTGCTGTTTTTTCTAGGGGGGTTGGGGGTTGGGATTATTAAACACGTGTCCCCGGCTGTACAACCCCCCTACCCCCACCACCTCCCCCACCATGCCCAAGTGGCACAACCCACCGTTTTGAGTTGAAGATGCCTGCAACATTCTTGTTTGAAGGGTGTGTCGGTAATGATGGGATGATGAAGTGGTGGGGAGGGGGGGGGGGGGGGGAGTACGGAATCGTGAGAAAATTCCAGAAATGACAATGGGAATTATAGAACTATGCCGTTAAATTATCCTCAGGCATAGCTTTTCACGGCTCAATGTTTGTGAATAATAGGCCTAATATGAAAAAACAAAACAAATGAAATGTAAAGCGTGAACGTAGTTGTGTTTGGTCCATTTCACTCTTTGTCGCATCGTTTACTGATCACCACATCAACTACAAAAAACTGATCAGTAATGGTATAGAGAGTTAAGGTTGATTGATAAAGTCGTTTTATGCAAGAAAAAAAAACAACAACAAAACAAACAGCTTTCTTTTTATATTTAAAATTTTAAATAAAAAAGAAAATAGCTTTTTTAAAATATAAACTAATAAGCCGGATGAGCATATTGCTGACTACTCTTTGCCGAGGTAAAAAAAACAGGTGAAATTTCACTTCACTTGCCCCATAGATTTCCAGATTCAAAGTGAACTTCAGTATTATTACATTGTCTCTAAATAAACCCTAAAGTATTTCTTTAAAGATTTTAAAATTGATAACATTTTTGTTCTACCACTACTAAAATGTTTGTCTAAAATCAAGAAATAATTTATGAAAAAAATATAATGCCCCGGGTGAGGATCGAACTCACGACCTTCAGATCGCTCGCCGTTATGTTTCTGATTATGAGACTGACGCGCTACCTACTGCGCTACCGAGGCCTGCGAATCAACATGATTTAAATGCTTACATAAAACGGGAGTGATCTCGAACATTCCCATATAAGAGTACGTGGATGGCAACTCGGGATATAAATCTAGACATGATTTTAATCAGTTTTTACATACTCAAAACTTTTAAAAAATAGATTAGAATGTCGTAGAAAAAAGGATTGCGCAACAATTGAACAGAAAATAATGAGTATATAATTATTCGAAATATTAGCACTTTATACATTTCTTTTACATTTTTTTAGAAACAGGAAATAGCGTAAAGTACTACTTCCGGACAACGGAAATTACTCAAAATAATGAGTTCTTTTACTTAGTTTTTGAAATTTCGTTTATCTATCTGAAACAATATTCAAGTTTTCGAAAAACCAAAAGTAGAATAAGTTCCACAGGAAATCACTGAAAAGTTTAAACAGAACTACAAATTTGATATACTGCTTAAATATGAAAATTTCATAAACCTAGCTGTAACGGTACTCAAGTTATTCATAAACCTAGCTGTAACGGTACTCAAGTTATCGTGTTACACACACACACACACACACACACACACACACACACACACACACACACACACACACACACACACACACACACACACACACACACACACACACACACACACACACACACACACACACACACACACACACACACACACACACACACACACACACACACACACACACACACACACACACACACACACACACACACACACACACACACACACACACACACACACACACACACACACACACACACACACACACACACACACACACACACACACACACACACACACACACACACACACACACACACACACACACACACACACACACACACACACACACACACACACACACACACACACACACACACACACACACACACACACACACACACACACACACACACACACACACACACACACACACACACACACACACACACACACACACACACACACACACACACACACACACACACAAACACACACACACACACACACGCACGCACGCACGCACGCACGCACGCGCACACACACACACACACACACACACACACAAAACCAACCAGAGGGATACGGACAAAGATCGCAAAATTAAGTTTTTCCGACTCACGTATGTGTAAAACGTCGAGATTTGTGAGAATCTCGATTTCGATTTTTTTGCACGATCACAATACCTCCTCTATGCTTCGTATAGGGGAAAGTAACAAACAAAAATTAAACACAAACCGCTTTTTATTTATATTTAAAGTTTAAAATAAAATACAAAATAGCTCTATTTTTTTAAGCGAAAAAAGTGGCTGGGCATAATACTGACCACACTATCTCTTCACATGCCGAGGTAACAGTAATTGGTGAATTTTCATCTTGTCTAAAAAATACCCATTAGTATTTCCTTTAAAAATTACACATTAAACTTCTTTGATTACAAAAAGGTAGTCTAAAAGCATAAAAAAATTTAGGAAAAAAAAAGAAACAAAATACAATGCCCCGGGTGAGGATCGAACTCACGACCTTCAGATCGCTCGACGTTTAGTTACTGATTATGAGACTGACGCGCTACCTACTGCGCTACCGAGGCCTGCGAATGAGAGGGACTACGATAAGATTATTCGACTGAAAAGGAGTATTGGCTCTTCTTTGTCCTGTTTCAGCAGTTGTTTTGCATATTAAACGGTGGAGTTAAAATGAAAGCATTACAGCGTTTTAAGTTTAAGTCTTCGTTCTTAATTATAGTAATTGAAGGTGTTTCTACCAACACAGTCGAGCCTCATCTGCCCGGGGGTTCGAACTCGGGATTTTTCCATTCAGCAACCGTGAGCTTAAGATTTAAGTTTAAAGATTTAATATTTTACACCCAGGTTGAATACGTGGGGTGGAATGGTGAGTAAGAATTAGGATTAGAACTTATCAGAAGATATAAAATATAGTTGCATTAGAAAGACATGGGGTTTAAAGGGGTTGACTAGTGTGGTAATTTCATATCGTGTGATTTTGATAACGTTGGGTAAGTTTGATAAACCATAACGTATGAGTGACCAATTCTTCAAGTTTTTTTTTTTAAATTCAGTTTAAAGAAAAAAGATATACCCCCCCCCCCTCTCCTAACCATTCCTCAATAAAAATGAAACTAAAAAACCCAAAATAATAGCACTTTTTTTTAAAGCAAAAGTAAACAAAGAAAAAAAGTCATCAAGTAACTAGATCTACTACTAGGATGATTAACTCTACCAATGTTCGAGATAGTGGTGTTGATTACTTCCCCTGGCCAGGCCGAGGTTATCAGTTAAACAACAGTCTACGTCCCCATCACACGTGACCAGACGCGTCAGACAACAATTCCCCGTAACTCGTGGCTGTGTTAGCGGTTGTCTCCCCTTGTTATCAAGATCCTATCGACCAGCAAGGGGAAACTATCGCAAAATGTCCATCGTCCGGGACAAATTCCAACTTCCGGTTTTACGTCCCGTCTTTAAAAAAAGTCACTGTTCTTGTTTGCACATGAACCAAAGGCTAACCTAAATAACCAATAACCTAAACTCATTAAAATAAAATTAAAAATATGACATTTATTGAAACTTAGGTACATGATCCAAAATCTAACCTAACCAAAGTTAACAAAAACTCACATTTTAGCAAACAAAAACATAGTATATATTGAGAATGGTATGTGATCCAAAACCTAACATAAATAACCAATAACCTAGTCTTAATTATAATAATTAACCACTAAAAATGTGACAGATATTAAAAATGTTATCAATGGTATATGTTAAAAAATATAAAGTAAACTAAACATTATAAGGTACAAATTGGGAAATATTTAACAAAAAAAAAAGGGTAAATAGAAGCAGGCGAATCTGTGCATAATAAAGTTCCCTTTTCTAACCTGACGGTCTATGGGGCTAGTGAAGTAGAGTTCATCTATTTCTGTGACCTCGGAATATGAAGGAATAGTGTGGTCAGCACTATGCCCAGCCGCCCTCTCTTTCCCTAACGTGAGTTAGGTACCCATCACAGTTGCGTGGACTCAGTTCTTTCTACTGATTTGAACACGGATTCGATCTCAAGACTTTCGGGTTAGCAATCTACCGCTAGGCAACGCCTTCCCATACGTGCATAATACCACAACGGTAATTTAAAAAAAAATTAGACCAAGATATCTTAATCACGGGTATGTGAAGTTATTGCGTCAATGTATCCTAGTTTATTGGATATTGTTACCTTAGCGACACTTTATCATTTACAAGGGTCTAATACTACAAATTATATATTAAAATTGTATAAGATTTTATATTGTCTTATCGTGCATTTCCCTTGTTATATTAAGCTTGTGACCGCTGTATCCCATACAAGATCGGTTACAACAGATTAAATCATCTTATCCCCAATATCCTGGTTAGCCTTAACATAGAGGTCAACCTAACCATATCCATATCGCTCTCGGCGAAACGAATAACAAAAACAGATTAACGATCCATGTTAGGGATTATCCCAAATCCTCTCAGTGCACTTCCCGCCCCCACTTCTTCAAATTCCCCCATGTTATTGATTCCATGTACCCCTATAGAGAATGTAATTTTTGTCTGTTTAACATTCTCTCCGTGTCTTCACTCATATTTTTAACGTATTTTAAATGATTTCATTTCTTTTTCCAGTTGCAGATTTTTAAAAAACGAAATCCTCTCAACATTTCAAAAAGTAAAATTTTCTATTAAAAACACCATTTAAATATAAAACCTGATTTACAACAAATTACAAAAAAAAAAAAAAAAATTAGGATGACGTCATGATTGGAAAATTTTGCTCCCTCACATCCACACCGCTTTCCCCACAACAACCACATGACATGTACGGCTACTACTACCTTTGTACTCACTTTTGTTACCCAAAATGATTTTGGCCCTGAAAACGTGTGGTCAATAAAACTCGTGGCCCAGTACAAATGTTAGCAAGAACATTTTTGTCCAGAAATCTAGTGGGCAAATAATTTTTTTTTGTTCTAGATAACTAGTGGCCCAAAAAAATATCACAGCAAAAACACTCAGCCTCAAAGTATTCATTACGTTTTTAACAACAAAATCACGCGAACTTTACATGAATCATGAGATACTTTAAGAATTTACATGACAATACTTCTCTGTTATTACGTCCTCGGCATATGAAGCACTATGACTCTGAAGGGAAGAAAATACCAACCAAAAAAAAAAAGAAACAAAAAAGTTGCCCCGAGTGAGGATCGAACTCACGACCTTCAGATAGCTCGCGTTACGATTATGAGACTGACGCGCTACCTACTGCGCTACCGAGGCCCACATTCGACATAAATGTCAATCTCACGGCGAGGGGTGATCAATTGCTCCTTTGATTTTACTGTCTGATAAAAATAATCGAAAAATTTATGACGCTTCATTAGGCCTATAAGATAGATTTTTATTTT
This sequence comes from Physella acuta, assembly GCF_028476545.2. NCBI lineage: Eukaryota > Metazoa > Mollusca > Gastropoda > Physidae > Physella > Physella acuta. Next base: position 6,633 of record NW_026733243.1, read on the forward strand.
AGTAGGCCCTACATACCGAGTAATTACTGAACAATAAAGGACCTACATTTAAAAATAAATTAGCCTTATCAATTATTTGTGTATGAAATAATACTATTTGGGTCGATTTTGTTTGTCGATTTTGTTTGTCAATAATCGTCTTTTAAAGGTTGGCTATGCTATATTCAAGCCTTGTTAATGAACTATATTATTGAACAAATAAAGAGAAAAGGAATTGTGGGTTTATCTGTGTGTGTGTGTGTGGGGGGGGGGGGTGTGAGAGAAAATGGAGAGGTTAGGGTAGAGTGGGTACTTCTGTTTACATTTTTACTACTAGCAGAATGTATAACATTGATAAAAAACATTATGTATTTTTGTTACTAACAGAATGTGTCTTTGCTAGAAATATATGTTGCCTTTTTTTTTAACTAGCAGAATGTTTTTTCACTGGAAGGATGCGTCTCGACAATTAAAAAAATGCCTTAATACACGAGTGTCTGGTGTTTTTTTTTTTGTATAGCTAAATGTTTTGGGATAATGGCTGTAGGATGTGTGTGGTGGTAAAATCTAACGTTTGTCAGAACTGGCTGCATAATATGCCTGTATAGCTAAATTTCGAGGGAATATAGCTGCTAGATGTGTCTTTACGTATAGCTTAAGTTCGTGGGAATATGGCTGCAGGATGTCTCTATAAGTATAGCTAAACTTCGTGGGAAATGGCTGCATAATATGCCTGTATAGTTAAAGTTCGTGGGAAATGGCTGCAGGATGTGTCTGTACGTATAGCTAAAGTTCGCGGGAATATGGCTGCAGGATGTGTCTGTACGTATAGCTAAAGTTCGTGGGAATATGACTGCAGGATGTGTCTGATGCTAATAGCCGCAGCCAATTGCTGCTCACCACGCACGTGAATAAAACACCTGCGGTATTAAAACTATCTCTCACGTGCCCGCCCGAACAGCAGTCAAACGTCACAAGCATTTGACGTAATCGCTGCTGATGGGGCGGCCATTTTGTTGACCCAATCACGTGATGCTTAGAGTCGAGGCTGGTTGTCCTGGTAACGGCCCTGGCGTCGATCAAGTTTAAGGAGGTTTAAAGTTAACGCGAGTCAGTTAAAGGTTAGGTGGTTGATTGGGAAATTCATGTCTCGTGTTTGGCTCAGGGGTTCGAAGTTATCATTTTATTGTTTATGTAATAGGTTTGGGGGTGGGGGTGGGGGGGGGGGGGGGAGAGGGGAAGGAGGGTTTGGTTAAAACGGGTCCATTTTTGCTTTATTGGCAATTATGTTATTTAGGGTGGTGCTTATTCTGTAGATATTTTTGGGGGAGTCGATTGAATCAAAGAGATGAGGGAGGGGTCCCTGAGGGTAGGGGGGGGGGGAAGGATAAGTTTATTTGTTTCATTTTGTCAATAGATTTTCTCGTCCAATATTACTGGATAGATTAATGCGCTTTTTTTGCTGGATAGGTTTAAGCTCTGTATATAAGCAATAGGTTTACCGATGATGTAATTTATGGACGCCGTGGGAAATGCAGAGGGGATGTAGAAGTGATACATTTGTAAATATATTTCCTCGCTCATAATTCGTTGTTCACGAAGAATTAGCTGGAAGTAGAAATAAACGTTATAGTATATAGCACGTTATCGGGTAGGTTCATTTTTTAAAACTTTAAAACAAGTCTAACATATTTGGTACCAAAACCACTACAATACATTCCGACTATCCACACAACATGGACTATGTATATCACACTCCTCCAGCCCTTATACAAGAACTACTTTTTTGGTCGCGGATTTAAAGTAGTTTAAAAGTTTCTATAGAGACAAAAATCTGGCAAGCGGATTTATGTCGAAGAGAAAATTCCAACAGACGACACCAACACTCCAGCACGTCTGCCCGCTAGAGGGTGTCAGCCATTGTAGGAACCGCCAAACCCCCAAGTGGGGCGTTCATAAAGATGCCACCCCCCTCACCCCCACCCTCCCACTCCATCTTCCGTCGTCTGGACAGAAGCGCCACATTTTTAACGTCTGCGTTTCCCGTCTGCTGATCTCACTGCCGGCTGGCCAGATTTTTTTGCCAGATTTACTGCCAGAGTTACGGCCGAGTTGTCTGACAAGAAATGCCACGTATTTGTCGTCTACGTCATTGAACCGTGAAGCTGAGAGGGGGGGGGGGGGGAAGGGGTGAAGGAAGACGTCAGCCAGAAGATTGAAGAATCTGGTTACTATGGTTACTAGGAGGTGAGCGTCGCTCAGATGAAATTTCAGACCATACACGAGATAAAATGATAGGCATCGCAAACACTGGCACCATTTGCCAGGTACCACACAGTAGACATCACAAATAGAACCCAAACATAGACACCACAAATATCCTCAATAAATATAGACCAAAAATAGACACCACAAGTAGACAGCACAAATCGAAACCAAAAATAGACACCACAAATCGACACCAAAAATAGACAACACAGACAGACACAAAAAATTTAAAACCACAAATAAACATGACTCCATGTAAGACATACCATACTGCAAAAGAATGACACCACAAAGTGAGACCAAATAACACACCAATAAATGGTACCATGTATCATATAAAAAAAAACCGCCAGTTACCAACAATCCCACAATGGACATCACAGGTTACGCCGAGATAATACACACAACACACACAACACACACACAACACACACACACACACGCACACACACTCACTCACTCACTCACTCACTCGCTCACTCACTCACGCACACATAACACACACCCCAATAGGACCTAATCAAATCATTATTTCTAACATATCTCGTTAGGTTTGCTGCATTTATTCGCCCACTAAAGCGCTGTTGTTCTTGTTTTCACAAGCTAGACTACAAACATAGGCAGACCATAGAGGCGGCTTAGTAGATCCTAGACCCCACCCCCTCCACAAACCTTTAGAGGAAAAAAAGAACAGAACCGGTGGCCAAATCCGCCTATATGTAAAAAAAAAAAAAATTTTTCCTTTTCGAAACCGACTGTCAATGTGTCAGGTGAAGTAGATAGTGATGTAGGTCGTATTTATTTTACATTTTTATTTTCTATTGTCTTTTTCCCTTCGGCTTTTCATCCGCATTATTAACATAATAAATTTACTAAGGATGACCTTCATAGAATTGTCCAAAGACCTTGGTGACTAATACGGTTAGTAACACGCTCATACTTTAACCCCCCCCCCTGACACACACACACACACCATAACCAGCCAAATCCCGTTCAAGCATCGCACCACGTGTGAATGCGCGAGATTTGAGCTCACGTCGTGGGCGAGCTCGCTGAACCGTGACGTGAAAAAGTTTTGAGAAAGTCTCGAGAGACTCGACATATGGCCCCTGACAAGAATGTCAGACATTTTTTTTTTGTTTATGTTTCTTGGTCTTGGTTAAAATAAGAAACACTTTAGCGAGATGCTTAATATATTGTCGCGTGCATTTAACTAAAAAAAAATACTTTGTGTTTTTAAAAAAAATTAAATTAACAATACATAAACGAGGCCTTAAGCTGTTATAAATTATCTATCTATCAGTCTAACTTTTAAAATAAAATTGTAAGGTTACGTGATCCACTTATCCAGAGGGACATTTCTGTCTTTGCTGCCTTATGAGTGGCGTTGGCAAGGGTGGTGTTGAGGATGGGGGGGGGGGGGGGGGAAAGAAATAAGTATATCCCACTCACATGAAAAAATCCTGCCAACACCACTTCACCGTTGTTAGTTACGTTATATCCCTGTATCCTCTATAAACCTGTGAACATATTTCTCAATCTTGCCTACAAATATCGATAGAGTCCTTTTACGCGCAGAGTGACGTGTTACTTAAAAGATAACTAATTTATTATAGCTTAAGACGTTCATTGCACTTCATGATATGATCCAATTTTTTTTTACATGCTCTTTTACAAGCGTATCTTTTTAGCACTTTTAGAATTGTCAATTATTCCTGAAACTGTCGTTTTCATTGCTTTGATTTAAAAAAAAATTAAGGTTCATATCTTAATGACAGATATAACTCGTGTCTAGATTTTGTTTATATATATATATATATATATATATATATATATATATATATATATATATATATATATATATATATATATATATATATATATATATATATGCCTAATGAGATAGAGAGAGACAGAGAGGGGGTGGGGAGGGAATGAGTAAGAGAGAGGGAGATCTATTTGCGTCTTGATAATTCTGTGTAACATCATTAACAACCCGGACTGTCAATCTGCCTCCCACTGACCACCCCGGCTCTCCTGTGTTGAGCTGATTAAAATATAAAATTAAAAGAAGTTCAAAACATAAAAAAAAAAAAAAAAAAAAGAGTAATAAAGAGTTATATTGAAAGCGTAATTAGGCTAATTTTTTCCTCACGTTCATTGGGCTACGTGATATGCACGTCAATGAGAACAATTTAAAGCCCCCCCCCCCCCCCCTATCGCGACCTATCCGTCCACACGGACGTTTCTGACGTCCAGTTATATGAGACATGACTAGTGCTTGTTCGGTGTTGAAAGGTTTCCCCCACCAGTCCCCCCAACCTCGTCCCCGCCTCTGATAATTTTTTTTTTTTGCCCGTAGCTTTTTTTCTTGTTCTTCGGGCCTGAAGCTAGTGCGGGAGACACAGGGAGGCATTGTTTCGCGGCTTTGTGCTGTGGAATTAACGAGGCTGATTGACACGTTATCCAGGTTGAGGTGATGCGGAGGGCAGTAAGAATGTCGAGGCTGTGGGCAGGTGAGATTAAGCTCTGACTCTGGCATCACGTGTGTGATTCTACAGATACCACACCTGGAAGGTGCCGAGGCTAGGGACGGGATAATGAAGCAGGTCATTTAGACTCGCATGTTTTTTTTTAAATCTGTATTGATCTAGCTTAAAAAAAACACACGATAAATTTGTACAAGTCCATTGTGTGTGGTCAAATCCATATAAAACTATTTTCTATAATTCTTTCTACATCTACTTGTATATGTTTTAGCAATATTAAACCATATGTATACAATTTAAAGAAAAAAAGGTAGTGTATTCAGTAGACTGTAGGCCTATTTAGAGATTAGTTAAAGTCATGTTTAATTTGATCGTCGATCTGAAATTAGTTAAGGTATGTTCAGTATGCGTTATGATTACGGCTAGGCTTACGGAGAGCTTCAGAGCTAAGTTTTAAGATGTGCTCTTAGTACTAGAAATGGTTAAATTTTGTTTTATTCTAGACAGAGCAACTTTATAGTATTTTTCTCACAAATATATATTTTTAAACGTCGATATCTTTAATTAATTTTGGCTGTTACAATTTACTACAACAGTTCTCTAAAAGCAAAATAACTGTTTCTAACATTATATTTTTGAAATGCAAAAAAAAAAAACAAGTAATTTAAAAAAGTCTAGTGACAATTTTAGCGCAATTTCCTTGTGTTATCTAAAAATAGCTCTGTCGTAGCGTAAATCAAGAGCAGGGTTAGTAAAACCATTGGTTAGCTATTAAAACGTTTTTTATTAATTTTTTTTTCAGTATTTTACATGTTTAATTTACAATAGAGTAACATGACTAAAAACCATTGCGCGCCCAGCTACCGAACGTGACGTCGCAGCCATTGAACGTGATGGCGCAGCTATTGAACGTGATGACGCGTGTGGTGTGGTTGCATAAAATGCCTAGTAATTCGGTCCAAATTTTAATTAATTCAAAAAATTGTTTGTGACCAAACGCAAGGATATTTTTGAAAACTTTCTTCGGCAATATTGTTCAAAATTATGGCAGAAATCGATTGGTACATGTTTCAAGTCGCTTAGTGGTCTGGTTGCCGAGAGGTGGGCAAAAAACTGCATTTTTTTCGAGGTTTTTTTGCTTTTCCGGGAAATCCATGAAAGAAACCCGGAATTTTTATGGCCTATGTTCATCCTCGTAACTTGCTTAACATAATTGCTTTTGGAACTAGTCCTCGATATTGCTTCGTTGAGGAGGAGATACGACTTAAAGCTGCGGACACACATCCATCCATCCATTCATCCATCCATTCCCAGAAAAGACGAGTTAATAAACGCAATTCTCCAGAATGGAAATTGCGCTAAAAAAAAGTTACGTCACGCTATCTGATCGCCCCCATTTTTCATCACACATCGTCACAAAATTACGAACCCCTCCTCCCCCTAGGAGTTTGAACTCATTTATGGACGCCCCTCACTGGAAATCGTGTTAAATTTAGTGTTTGAGTACGGCTAAGCCAACAGTTCCAAAATACTCCCTGACCTTTTAACTTCCGGTTTGACGAGATGAAATGGAACTCGCGGGGAGGGCAGTAAAACCTACAGCCCACATCTGGTCACCAGTAATTAGTGCTAATTAAAGGTGAAACACTGGACGGGGTCTTGTCTTAGGTTGGGTCCTGGGGGAGTTGATTAACGTTGGGGGACTTGTCAGCGATGTGGTGACGGTGTGGTCCTTTTTTAATGGAAGGTTTTGGTGTGGGTGTAGGTGTGGGTGTGGGTGTAGGTGTAGGTGTGGGTGTGGTTTGGGTGTGGGTGCTGTTGTGGGTGTGGGTGAGGTTGTGTGTGTAAATTTCAATGTGCTTATGGGTGTAGGTGTAGAAATGGGTGTGGGTGAAGGTGTGGGTGTAGGTGTGGGTGTAGATATGGGTGTTGTTGTGGGTGTGGGTGAGGTTGTGGTTGTGGATTTTGATGTGCGTATGGGTGTAGGTGTAGATATGGGTGTGGGGTGTATGTGTAGGTGTGGGTGTAGTTGTGGGTGTATGAGTGAGTGTAGGTGTGGGTGTTGTTGTGGGTGTGTGTAAGGTTTTGGGTGTGGATTTTGATGTGCGTATGGGTGTGGGTGTAGGTGTAGATGTAGGTGTAGCAAAACCACGATTTACATATGTGTAACCAAGCTTTTAAAGATCGTAATTACGCAAAACATTATTTTTTACTAAATCAACAAAAAATGTTGCGACCTTATATTACTCACTCTTCAAGTATTACGTTTTTCTGTCTAATAATAATATATAGATCTAGAACCGGATCTACTTTTTTCTTAAAGGAGTGCAGTCTGCTGACGGTTGTTGTGTGAAGATCCCGAACACTCTAAAACTTTCACTCACTTCCCTCCGCTTACAACAGGTTATAGGTTCAAATACCAGCCACGCCCTGGCTATTAATAGCTTCATCGAGGAAACGATCGGTTATCCATTGCGTGCAGGTCTGTTAAATACTCCTCCGGTGGATAAGATGGATGCACCACTCATCCATCAATCCACCCCCTCTGATGTGACGTCTTTCACCTGTTAGATTGACCCCCCCCCCCTCCCCCTGAAACGTCCGTTTGACGGCGCTTTGACGGCGCTTTTAAATTATTTTAGGCCGAGATCGAAAAGAAAAAAGAAAAACTATCGAAAAAAAAATCTACTTTAATTAATAGTGGCCATTTGTAAATTTCCCCTGTCCCGTGGAACAAAAGGTTCGAAAAGTAGACTTTTTTTTTGTAAATTAAAATAATTTTTTTTCTTAATTTTATGTTGTTTTATGATACAATTAATTAATTAAAAAAATCAATTTGGACTCAACAATATATATAAGGTGCATTGTCTACTAACTATTACCAATTGATTCGTTAGCAAATTATTAATAATCGAAATGCTATCTATTCCAGTTAGTGTGTCTATACTATATCCCGCCTACCTCAAGAAACAAATGCCCAAAACACCACATATCCAAATTACAACGTTCTTCTACCACCACATACCCGTAACCACCACATACCTCCACAACCACAAGCCCATTCCCCTGTTTTATTGCTACCTGTCATACACGTACACCTGTGGTAGATTTATTTATAAAGGGTAATAGTCTGGTCATGTATACAATTTAAATTTAATTGGAATAGCTTCCCTTTAATATATTTGCACTAAAGTGGATTTGCATTTTATTCACTTTGGCAATGTATAAAATTATAATCAAATATTGATTTGCAATATACAGAAATGTGACGCTAAGTTTTGTTTATGTAATGAGTGTATTAACAGTCAATAAAGAGACACCACGTTTCAGAAAACAAGCACAACGCCATTGAAATTTTTAATGTTGTAATAGGTGTTTATTTATAGCCCAAACCAATGGCGTTTCTGCATTAGGTGACTGTTGGTATTGTGCCTTCTTGAAGTGACGCCTATGGTTGGGAGGGGACAGTCTGGGTCAAGATTTGGTGTATAAGGTGTGACACCCTCCATTTATGTTTCTACGTCTGGACTATATTTAGATAACATTGAAACTACCATTTAATGTATCTTTATTTTTGACGTGTTTCCCTGCATTTATTCCTAACATGTTTCTGCCCAGACTTATTCTTTGTTTCTAATTGAAGTGTTAAAGGGGATTTCCTTCAGATTAATTAAGGAGAACTGGTCAACAGGTCAAGCTCTATGTGGCCCTTTGACTCCAACTTCAGCCTGCATTTCTTTCTGGATTTACTTCCATAGCCTTTGTCCTTTAACAGTCTCCTAAACAGCAGTTGTTTGATTTTAGTTTTCTTTCCTCTTTAGAGGTAGCTGTCTTCAGCTAACGGGCCTCATCGGTTTGAACTTAGGACTTTTGAATCGAACAATTATATGGTCCAACCCGAGACAATATCTACAGCGACACCCCCCCCCCCCACTACCCATAATTTCCACACCCACCCTACCCACATGCCTCACACACATATTCAAGTCGTAAATCAACCGAACGTCAAACACAAGCAAACAAAAAAAAATACAATTACGCCCAACATCTTCTATCTACCATGTTTTGATGAGAGGTTCACCAATCCCGACTTGGTTTCGTTCCCTACACGGTCATTAAAAACTGCTCAACTTCAATCAGTTTGTCCTGCCTCGCCGGAAGTTTCAACTGGACACTGGGCGACTTTTGTGTCAGGTGAATGACCCACTCGATCATAATTTACACCACGTCTTTGTGTTCGACACGCTCATAACAACAACACAAAAATTGTGGTGATCTACAGAATTCCAGATTTTTTTTTTTCGGAGGTTTGATGATAAAGTACAACAAATATTTATTAAAATTGAACGTTGACTCAAACAAGAAATATGTCGTCATTTTTTTGCTGCGTACTATTTTGGTGATTTGTTAACATCATTTGAGTTCAGAGATTTTTTTTGTGTCAACAGCAAGTCCCCATCTGTCCAAAGGTTCGAACTCGGGACTTTCAGGTTAGCTACAATGTGCTTACCCGCTCGACCACTCCGCCCTCGATAACATTACCATTATATTGATACAAATATAACTTTGTGCTGACGTATTTATTTATAAGCATACCATTTTAACAACTGTCTTTCTAGATTGTTTGACGACTTATGGGGGTTTTAACCACCTGAGAAGATTTTTGATAAATGACATTTTTAGCTCTGAACAAAGCCCATTTTACTCATAACACTATCGTGGATTTGAACGATTTCTTTTAATCATCGCTGTTGAAAGGAAGCTAATAGTATACGATCCAAAACAACATAAAGAATGTGTTTTATATTTAGAAAATTAGATAAAATATTTAAAAAATGGAAACAAGTGTATTTTCGAGTTATAAATTTGAAAATATTCTACTCCTAATGAAAAGTTCTTTATAAAGCTCCAAAGATTGTGTGAAATAAATTACAGTTGTTTTTATGAAATTCGTCACTTTATCAATTCGGGTCTCCAAATTTCTTTTCCTGGTATCCAGAAGTCAACTCGCCGTTACAAAAGTCAACTTCAGTTTGACTGCGGGTATGACTGGGCCAAACGTCGTTGTAGTGAGTTGATAGATACGTCCTGTCTCCCTGACCGTCGCCCCTGTTTTCACTGGACGACCAAGATTAATGACCCACCGGACCGGACACAAAGCTAGGGGTCACCAGTCGCCACTGACCAGTGATTAGCCAGGGCCGGGTTATACAAGAAACTCGAACACGACAACACACACGAAAAAAAAACGTGAATTGTAAACCTCGGTCTTGCTCGCGGATGATGAACGATCGTCTGCTACGGAAATGTCAGCAGACGATGGTAGATTTTCTGATTTTCTTGACAGTTGGTCGGGAGTTAAATGTAGGGGTGTGTGGACGAGCGGTAGAGCGCATGATAACAAACTCGAATTTCATTCGCGCGTATGAAGATACAAGAATTGATCGGACTACACTTTCCGTATACTGTAAAAAAAAAATAATCAAAGAAATGAAAAATGAAGACATTAATCTTGAGAGTTTTTACTTTGACAGCTACTAATTTCTTAACATGTCATTTCTGTCTTCTGTTAAAAAAAACTATTGTGTGGTCGAGCAGTTGATAACATCTATTGTTAATCCATTGACTGGAGTTTGAATCTCACTAATTATAAGGCCCGTTTCCAAAAAAATGTAAATTGTATGTTTCCGTTTGCGGTAGAAACCAGGCTATGTGGTCAAGCGGTAGGTGACACTAAGTGGAAACCTACGGGTTTGAGTTTAAATCCAAGCAACGATCTGCTCAATTCCTTTATGAGAATCCTAGCCTACACTGCACTGTGAGACTCCTAGCCTACACCACACTGGTTTGATATACAGTAAACCGCTATAAAATACTTTCTTTTACTATAGATCTAGTAATAGATAAACTCTACTTCATCCTCTATTAAGTGCCCAGTCTAAGTATTCTCTTTCACAAAGTGACTAAATGTATGTCTGTCTGACGCTGAAATAGAAAATGTCTTTTCAAATTGAATTATCCATTACAAACAAGTTGAGAATGGCCAAAGATTAAAGCGATGCTTGAAATGCTTTTTACAAAACCATTAAACAAAAGGGAAACTGCTAACTTAATTAGATCTAGAGATCTAACAGCCGAAGTTGTAATTGTTTACCTTTTTTTTCTGCTGATAAACTAAAAATAAATAGTCTTTTCAACATACTGTTATTCTTTAGAACGATTTCGTTTACCCATTTATTTTACTAATCGATCATTGCGTATTTCATCGTTGTTTCCTTTATATTGTTCACACTATGTGCATAATCCTTTGGGGCGGGGGATAAGTGGAGTGGAAGTAATGGGAGATAACTAGATGGAAAGCTGTAGTCGGAGAATATTGTAAAGTTATGATAGCGTTTAAGAAAGGAGAGAGTTGAGATAATTTAGCGTTTTGTCAAACTATGGGGAAGGGAAGTAATGAGATAGAATTATGAGAAGATTATCCTCCCTTTGTGCTGGTACAGGTGTTTTATTGACGGGGTGTTTGGATGGTGTTTATGTGTAGATCAATAGGTGGCACAGTGAGGTGTGGGAGAGTGGGTGGAGGGAGGGAGATATGGTGGGTGGGGTGGATGGCAGGGTGAAGTGTGGTGGATGGTGGGCTAGTATAGAGCGGGGTGGCGTTGATGGGGTGGGAGGGTGGAGTGAGAGACGGCGAATGTGGTGTGGTGTAGTGGGGTGGGGTGAGGGTGTGTGGATGGTGCGTTGGTATGGTTGGGTGGGGTTGATGGTGGTGTGGCGGGGATGGGGTGGATGGTGGGGTGAGGTGGGATGGGGTGAGATGCTGTGGGGTTGGTGTAGTTGTTGGGGTTGGGTAAAATTGGGTTGGGTGATGTGTATGGTGAGTTGGTATGGTTGGGTAGGTAATAGGGAGGGGTGGAGGGAGAGATGGTGGGGTGGCGTGGATCGTGGTGTGGGGTGGAAGAAGGGATTGATGTGTGAGGAGGGGGTGAGATGGTTGGAGAAAGGGATGGATGGGGTGGGGTTGACGGGTGAGTGGGGGAGGGAATGAAGTTTAAGATCGTGACTAGGTCTAAGGAGACGAGTGGTGGAAAGATGAAAATAACGACGACGAAAATGGCAATAATGAAGATGGATCTGGTCCTGACCGTGAGGTCGGCGTTGTCTAGCATCTGCTGGGGAGGATTTTAAAAATGTGTTCTTAGAGAAATGGTTGGGGGTGTAGAGAAGACGTAGGTGGGATTAGGGTTAGGGTTTAGTGCTAGGGTCAGTGTTGTTATAAGTGTTATGTACAGTGGACGTTGATGTTATGTTGTGAGGATGTAGGGAAGTGGATTGGTGAGGGGTGATAAAGGGATGTGAGGGGAGAGTGGGGTATAAGTGAGTGACTAGAATCTAGTGGGGAGGATTTTAACATTTGTTCTTAGAGAAATGGTTTAAGAAGTGTAGATTAGAGTTAGGGTTAGAGTTAGGGGTGGAAAAATACCATGGGGTGTTGTTCTCACCAATATGTATACAGGACTATGACTGGAAAGGTGGAGGGGAGGTGTAAAAAGGGAGGGGAGGGGGATAACGAGGGGTGGTGAATTAGTCGAAAAGGGGTGGTGACATGACGGGATGTTGAAGGGGGTAGTTGGGATGGTGTTGTGGTTTGCGTGTGTGTTGTGAGTGATGCCTTGGGGAGGGAGGGGACGGCGAAAGAGTGGTGGGGGAAGGGTGGTGTGTGGTCAGTGTGATATTTTGTTTTGCCCTAAAATTGTGTTTTATGGTTAGCATCAAATATCTGAATAAACATTTACGACTGAAATAAAAATAATTACCGCATTTTTAAAGCCAGATGTTTAGATCACTTACAATTCGAGTTTAAATCTGACTCCGTTAATGACTAGAAGATTAACATTATATTGATCACTAATACTCGAATATGACATTTTAAAAGCTGGGACAAAAGCAATTCTCATCAATTACCCTAATGGAGAAAACGCACAAAGATTAATGCAGTTGTAAAACGCCTGTTTCGCCAATTTCTAGACAAGTATTTTCTTTGTGCAGAAACCTTCTAATTTTTCCTGTGATCAAAACGCTGTTTCCGTTCAAACGGTAAAATAAATAACTAATTAAGGTGTGTTCAATCATATATGAAAAAACGGGAATTCATTAAATTGAAATATTTGACAACAATCCTCAGACGATTTCTCAAGAGAAAAATCTCCTGCAGATTGTTTGTTTTCATGTCACTGGGGGCACACTTCGCCCCAGGATTTATAGCCTGTCAGCACCCCTCTGTGTTCCGCCATTCAACAAACCAATCTAATTACAATGATGTGTTAACCCTATCGTTAAAACATCACTCCGCGGAGAAACGACCGCCTGACCAGAGGTCAGCAAACATCATTCATCAAAGTCCTGAATTCTTTTTACACGCGATGGAGGTGGGGGGGGGGGGGGGGGGGAGGTGTATTCCAGTCCAGGTGAAAACATCACTCAGACGGTCATTCATTTAGCCGTGACTAATGTGGACATTAGACGACAGCCGGAATACGCCGGTCAAGTGTCCATCTTGAGCCGGTACTTCCATCCGATAACGGTTGACGGCCGACATCCTGTTCCTGTGTTTACCTTAATCCCAAAGCTTAAGATAATCTCGTGCTAATCTTTCGTGTCGTAGTCTATTATCGTATTTGCTTGTATCTTAGATTTTTAAAGAGGGTTCAAGGGAGATAAGTGAGTATCTGTTTAAACATACCAGAGTGGCAGGGCCAAAAGTAAACAATTTTGTTTTGTGTGTTGGTAGAGGGGAATAGTAGGAGAGAAGCGAGAGAGTCACTAGAGTCGAGTCTAGAGGGAAGATAACTCCCCAGACACACGCCTGTATAGCATTTTCGCTATCGAGTCATACTCTCCCTTTCGTATTTATTAATTTTACTGGATAAAACATTGTTTCGTTAAAAAATTTCGCGATTAAAAAATTCCTATCACCGCCTAAATAGTGTCACCATTTGCGGACATCAGACCTCTTCCCCCGCTTGTAGCCGAATCGCTACCCACCATGATCCTATTTTCTCCATGTCTTTTCTCGGGTGGACGATGCGGGTTCCGAACCCGATGGCTCAATATCTTGCTCACAGTTACGAATAGTATCTTAGATATTGCAAGGGTATGAGAGTATGTGTGTTGTGGAATGACTTACTTTAATAGAAGATTGTGACTGTATGACGAGGTACGTAAGGATGTGACTAGGATCTTGTTGCTGGGGAAGTTGGTGAGATCAGTCTTTGTCATGTTGTGCTACTGCTAAGGTGTGGAGGTATTCGTCCGTCATCGTGAATGTAGTCCTCTTCGTTGAATTTATGAAAGTGGGCTATATATGCGGCACCCGCTGATCTGGAGACCACAGTCCAGCTCATATACGAAGTTGGACTGGTTTAAATCCTACACCATAAACTAAATTAAGAACGCAGAAGTAGAAAGAAGATCTTCTGTGTCTTTATAAACAGTGCAATAAACTGTGGATTAAAACTATCGGATCCTATTAAATCATCTGAATCAGATCATCATTGTTGATAAATCCACGACAAGGTTGACCCCGTCATATACTCGATTCGCAATACTCAACATCATCATCACAGTTCTAACCCGCGCCACACAACTGCCAGTGACTATTTGTAAACATGAACATTGAACTGTAGACAGCGCGTCAGAACGCGGGAAAGAAGATACGACCAAGACCGAGTCGGGGGCCGAGTGTCAAAAATCTGAGACCGAAATGGCAAAACAATGCTCGGCGCGTCATCGCGTCATGGTTCAGACATGTGGAAGTGACGTGTGGGTGTTAGGTTTCGACCAAAGGGCTTCCACTGATGGATGTCTCACGTCAAAATGATGATTTTTTCTGAAGGGTTTGCTGAAGGTTCGAACACTTGACGGATTCGGCTCGTGTCATACTTACCTTTAAAAGTTATGTTCGTGTCATACTTACCTGGTGATGGTTAGGTTCGGGTTTTTTTTTTACGCAGTTTACTTATTAAATGTTATACAGTCTGAGGATCTAAAGTCAATAAGGGCCTACTCTTTGAGCACAATCGGCTCTTTAGTTGAATAAAGGGGGCTCTTTGAATATATTATTTGTCGTTTATTTTAAATAAATAAATGTATGAAATTCTTCCAGCTAAAATAATTAACAAAAAGTACTTAATTTACTTGTAGTTTCTACAATTGATAGTAGAAGTCCTAGATTTATGTAACTATGATTTTTCCATGTAAAAAAACCCGATTTTCTTGACTTTTTCCAAAGTTAGGTACTCATTAGAGCTCGATGGACTCATAAATGGCGTTAGATTTCCAGCCGGATATACAAAATATAGATCCTCTGTCAGTTAATTTTCGGTCTTACCACTCGACTACACCCTGCTAATTTTCTTTAAATAAAACAAAGTAATCTAATTATCCGATAAAAAATCATTTACGCCATCAAAAGTTGAAAACAAAACTAACAAATAAATATTGGCGTTATTACCGAAGAGATTGAGTCTTAAAATAAAAGGGCAGCATGGCATTCGTCACCTTTGCCTGGTAAAAAACAAAGTCACGCACGCTTTTCATTATTTACGCCACACAACGTAAATTTACAAACCTTGCACAAACAACGCTCAAGCGCAATAAGGAACATCGGTAATTCCCGGATTTGTATTTTCTTTCACCGCGGCCGTCAAAACGAAACAAGCTGACAAAATTTGCCGAGCTATGGGCGACAAGCGAGTTGGTCAAAATGAACAAGGGGAAATCACTCGTATTGGAATTTGTTGCTAAGGAGAAGCAAATGTCAAACGGAACAGGTTCAAAACACCTGGATGGTGAAAGGCGTTCGGCGAGAGGGGAGGTAAGGAGGTGGGGGTGGAAATAAAGGAAAAGTTATGTTGATAAGGGGAGATTATTACCACCTTTTTGAAGGGTGATGTGGGGAGTTTTATTTCTTCTTGGCTCAGATTTAGGTTGGCTGGCGTTGTAGATGTTAGGAGAGATTTCCAAAGGGCGGGGGTGGGGCAGTGGCGGAACTAGAAAAAAAGGGCCACCCCGCAAAAATATTTTTTAGGCCCCCCCCCCATATATATATATATATATATATATATATATATATATATATATATATATATATATATATATATATATATATATATATATAAACACAAAATACGAACATATGATACACACTGCTGGCCTGTTCGGGTTTGGAAAAAAATGTTTTTTTTTTTCAATTATAACAAAATACAACATCATGTCATGTGTGTAAATGCATCAGTGTGTTTTGCGAAAATGAGTTTTATTTAACTGTGCTAAAAGACCTCTTAACGTCTAGTCGGTCAAAAGAATATAAACCATGAAAGCTTTGTATAAGTAATGGTGTTTCATGTTATGTTTATTTTTGTTTTGTTTTGTTTTTAAATTATTCATTTTAAATACATTTCCTTTTTATACAATATATTCTTTAGTAAGTACTTTTTAAAAAATTATTAAGAGAGGTAATTGCTTTTTAATTTGTTTAGTACAAATCTATTAAAAGGGGCTTATGAGCACCCCTATTTGAATATTTAAAAAAGGGAAATAAGTCATGGAAGTCTGCTTATCTTTGATACGTTTGATTGTAGGAGAAAGAAGACTCGGCTTTCACAGTGGTTTAAAAACAAAGGGAAAAAGAATGCACAAGAGCGTGGGGTGGTGTCTATAGAATAAAGATAATCAAATTGCAGCTACGGTAATCTTTTTAACAAAACAACCATGAATTCAAAAATGCAAGTAAATTATTTTTTTTTAACTATAAAAAAAATTATGGTCGGCTGTGGGCCCCTAAATGGCGTGGGCCCCCCCCGCATTGCGGGGTCTGGCGGCACTGTAGTTCCGCCCCTGGGGTGGGGATACAGGCGGGCTCTAAAAGTGTGTTTACAACATAACAGTTAGCTATACTTACATTTTTGCAGTGGTCGTGTATACCTACCATTTTAGCCATTGTTTGATTAGGGTCATGGTCTTGAGGTATAAAGGTCAAGGTTGGATTTAGTCGCTTATAGCTTTTTGATAAGTTGATACGGTGTACAGTACACTTTCAATACTGTTGTACAACATCTGAAACGGAATCATCTTGCTCATTACTACTTTTCACGTGGGTGGAAGAGGGAAGGTCAGGGGTGGGGGGGGGGGGGTGGAAGGTTACATCTTTATGTGTTTTAAATTCCAAACTATGTTCCATCTAAGTCATTTTGTAAAATAGTTATAACCTTATATAGGACTTTTAGAACACCGTGCACACAAAATACACGTTGCATACTATCTTTTTCCCCTTAGAGCGAACATTGCATACTCTTTCTCACTTTTTCTTCCTGTCTATACTACCCTCCACCCTCCAAACACTTCCCATTTCCTAGGCTAGTTACTCTACCGTAGCATCCTTATCCGAAAGAGATCTTCGACATTGTTAAACATTTAACAACTCCATACCCGTTTTATGATTTTATGTGATTAAAAAAACATTCCTCTTCTTCGTTCTTAATTCTAATATTGGAAAGCATTTCCTCCAACATGTTATGAGCCATATAGGCCGTTTACTCAGATTTCAGCCTGCTTTCCTTTTTTTTGGATTTTCTTCCATAGCCTTTGTCCAACCATGAACTAACAATAAGGCAGCAGTTGTTTGATTTTGGACTTGTCTCTCCTAGATGGGTTGCTGTCCCCAGATATCGAGCCTCATCTGCTCAGGGGTTCGAACTTTGGACTAATCGGTTTAGCAACCATGGGCTTTACCTATCTGACCAACCGAAAAAAATGCAAATCTGCTTTAATTGTCATTACAAAAAAAGTTAATTTTTTTCGAAGCTCGTATTTTATAAACAAGGTATTTCAAACATTTTACCTGCATTAAAGATAGCCACACAGGTAAGACAAGTTTGTCAAATGTTACACCTAACACACAATGACGTGTTCGTGAGAGGGGCGGGTTCGACGTCAGGCCGCACCGGAAGTGCTCGATTTCATCTCGTGTCACGACCTTGACGCACTCGCCCTCGTGTCGTGTTCAATTCCCGCGCCAATTTGTTCACAACATCAGCAATAAGATTATGTTAACATTAAGGCAACAATTACGGTAGTCACGTGACCAGTTGCGTGTATGTTGTCGCCACGCCGGATCAGGTGACATATGTCATATGTGAGGTGTTTTTTGTGTTTAATTTAGAAATTAGCGTTGTGTCAGAATTAATCCGATTTCATGTCATTACGACTTAATGATGACCTCATTCTCCAGTATAGAGGATAGGGTGTTGTTAAAAGCAAATTTTACATTTCAAAGTTCAAATTACAAATGTTTTACGCTAAGTATACCTGTTAGAAATAGACTTAACCAAATGTGGATCTATGTGTGCATTGAGTTCTTAGCACCCAAAAAGTACCATAGTTTTAAGAACACCTAAGCGAACACCTAAGTTTTTTAGCACCCAACAAATACCCTAGTTGTTAGCACCCAACGAACACCCATATTTTGTTAACACCCAAAGAGCAGCAAAGTTTTGTTAGCACCAAACTAGCACAAAATTATTTGTTAACATTTAAAATTTATATAGTTAAACATGTTGTAATTTTTATTTCTTCGTTATTAATTACTTTTAAAAATATATATTTCTTGTTTAAAATATGTATTTAAAAAATATCTTATCTGTCGCTAGGAGAGGGATGTTAGTGGATTCACTTTCTATTTTTCTTCTCTCGAAAAGGGAGATAACAAAAATTATCAATGGAGATAACAAGATAAAGAGAAGACAAATGCTACTACATGTTTCGACATTTCCTCACGGCTGTGTTGTGTTGAGCAGAGGTAAAATGTGGACACAAGTCTGGAATTATCCGTCTCTCGTCCGGTGGGGGCTTGTTGAAACACCTGAGTTGAGTCCCAACGCAGGTATTATTTTGTCCAGGTAAAAGTTAAAAAAACAGCACAGATTCCATAAGGTGTATACAATTTAGTTAAAGCCTTGTTAAAAATAATATATAAATATTTAAAATGTTTAAAAATATTGTCATGCAAAGGATCTTTCATGGATTTGGTAGTATATATAATTATATGTGGCTCCACAGTCTAATAGACCATTGGATGATTGTGCATTGGAAATTAAAATGCAAAAAAGGCCTGGTCAGTATGAGAAGACCCATATGTTACCCCTGTATCAGACCCCTCTCTTTCTACACACTGATGGGCCGAAGGGACAGGGCATTACCTGTACAGCAGTGTCGCAGTAAGTACTGAAAGGAAAACAAATTTAGTGCTACTATGACCTAAGGGGCTCCACTCCTTTTAGATTTTGGAGTTATCTCTCCTAGATGGACTGATGTTCCCAAATGACAAGCCTCATCTGTCCGAGGTTTCGAACTCGGGACTTTCGGGTTAACAACCATGCGCATAGTGATATTGCATTTGTTTATCAACTAGTTAATTAATCAGACATTGAAAATGATTTTAAAAAAGACATTCTCTTGAAACTATTTTGACTCTTACCAACCAGTAAATTTTTTTTTATATGCACCAAAGACTTCTAGACCAATATGACCTTTATCAACAAGACTTAATTCTCATCCACGAAAATCTGACTTTCCCAAACAAGAATTAGAAAAATTAGGCTCGTCAAAATTTGTAAAAATACAAAAACCTAGGTTCCAAAAGAGAAAACATACATCCCAAAACACAAGACCATGACCCTCACAATATCACCCATCCCCCACTCCACCCCACGTACCACTCACCACCCCCCACCCTACGTACCACTCCCCCTCCCCCCCCCCCCATCCCAAGTACCACTCACCTTCCACACAACCCACCTATCGCTCACCAACAAAATTTACCCTCCCTCCTTCCCCTCCCCTACCCACCCTAACCTAAGTGCCTTTGATGACAACCCATGTCCTGGGCTCCAGTGTTTCTTCCAGGCTTTTTTCTCCGGGGGTGCACTTGAAATTTTCAGGGGGGGGGGGAACAATTTCCGGGGGGGGGGGTGGGCGAACACTGTAAAAAAGTATATATTTTCTATATAAATCCCATTTATTTCGTTCGAGGGGGGGGGGGTGGGGGGGGGGGAGGCGGTAGACTTTCTTCGATGCCCCCCCCCCCCCCGAAGATATGAATAAACTCTGCTGAGATCACGTGACCCCGCTAACAAATCCAACCGCACGCGCTTATTAGCGCACGAAAAATATTCCGGTGTACATCCAACAGATTTTTAACGAGAGTTTCTTGACAGTTGGGAGTTAAAGGGTTAAAAAATAAAACATTAAAAATGCATGGGAAAAGTTGTAGGGGGGGGGGGGAATGAAGGGTGGGGAGTCCAGGTGAGGGGTGGGTGCAGGTAAGGGGTAGGTGCATCCTCATTTACGTGCTGACAACAATAAGGACATTATAATTAGAGGCAAGGAGAGATGGTGAGAGATGATAGGTGGGTGCGGTTGTCTGGATGAGAGATAAGCCCCGGGGGGTGGGGGGTGGGGAAGAGACACACGTGACTGACAGGTTTTAATAGGATGACGATGACGTTTCAGTGTGAGAAGGATTGTTTCCGTGTGCTGCGGTGGTCCTGTCCGTTAGTGTGTGGGAGGGTGTCTCCGTTGGTGTGGGGGGGGGGGCGAGGTCTGTCCGTTGGTGTGGGCGAGTGTGGGGGAAGGTCTGTCCGTTGGTGTGTGGGGAGGACATGTCCGTTGGTGTGTGGGGAGGAAATTCCGTTGGTGTGGGCGTGTGTGGGGAAGGTCTATCCGTTGGTGTGTGTGGAGGAGATGTCCGTTTGTGTGGGGGAGGGTGTGTCCGTGTGTGGGGGAGGGTCTGTCCGTGTGTGGGGGAGGGTGTGTCTGTTGGTGTGTGGTGGAGGGTGTGTCTGTTGGTGTGTGGGGGAGGGTGTTTCTGTTGGTGTGTGGGGTAGGGTGTGTCCGTTGTTGTGTGGGGGAGGGTGTGTCCGTTGGTGTGTGGGGGAGGGTGTTTCTGTTGGTGTGTGGGGGAGGGTGTGTCTGTTGGTGTGTGGGGGAGGGTGTTTCTGTTGGTGTGTGGGGGAGGGTGTTTCTGTTGGTGTGTGGGGGAGGGTGTGTCCGTTGGTGTGTGGGGGAGGGTGTTTCTGTTGGTGTGCGGGAGGGTGTGTCCGTTGGTGTGTGGGGGAGGGTGTGTCTGTTGGTGTGTGGGGGAGGGTGTTTCTGTTGGTGTGTGGGGTAGGGTGTGTCCATTGGTGTGTGGGGGAGGGTGTGTCCGTTGGTGTGTGGGGGAGGGTGTTTCTGTTGGTGTGCGGGGAAGACGTGTCCGTTGGTGTGTGGGGAGGGTCTGTCCTTTTGTGTGAGGGAGGTTCTGTCCGTTGGTGTGTGGAGAGGACATGACCGTTGGTGTGTGTGGGTCCTTTCCGCTAGTGTGGGAGCAGGGTGTGTCTGTTGGTTATCGGAGCGTGCTGCAGTAGTTGAGGCTTAGGGGGCTTAAACAGGGGCTTCAGTGTTTTAATTGGTGGCAAAGATGAGGGCTTTAGTGACTTTTTTGGTGAGGGATAAAAGGTTAATTGGGGCTTTAGTGGTGTGATTGGGTGTGATTGGGGGTGGGGAATGGGGGGGGGGGGGGGTAACGGATTTTAACAGAGAGCTTTAGTGGCTTTAGTTACTTGACTTAAAAAAGGGGGGGAGGCCTTCAGTGATTGGAATAATATCTACGTTGAGGGTCGTTTTACAAGAATACATTATGTAAGTCAAGGCAAAAGTAAGATTTCAGAATGAGCAAAAAATAATGGAGAATTCTGGCTTTGACTGTTTGTACATTTGTAGACTTATTTGTTACTAGCGGTTGTCAAGCCTACCTTGAAATGATGCCATCTCTAGATTAAAATCTAAAAGTTTACAGGAAAAAACAAGACAGAGACGAGAAAAAAACAAACATCAGCATTGTTTGACTAGCCAAAAAATATCTTTTTTGGTACATCTCTACAGCTGATCAATTTCCCATCAACGATGTTAGCCAGAGTTGGCTCCACAAAAAGTTAACCCGATTTTTAAAATAAAAAGTAGAAATATTTCAAGCCGTTGAATTTTTTTCTTCATTTGAATGTCAGTCTCTATACTTTTTCTTCTTTGTTCTTATCTTTAAGAATTACGTGTCAACTGATGATGCACCATTATGGACGTTGACTACGATTTTAGCCAGCGTGTCTTTTTCGGATTTCATTCCACAGCCATTGTCCTACCAAGAACAAACTACAAAGGGTTCGAACTTGGGACTTTTCGGTTCAGCGACCATGAGCTTAACCAACCCAACCACGCCGACATAGTGTAACACTTGCAGAAAGAGATAAAGATTGTGAAATCTTCAACTCGATAGCGTTTTCCGTGCTTATTTAAACTTTGGAATTTTAAACTAATTTTCTACAAAGAAACGAAACAATCTGACAGATAAAACGATAACACTCCAAGTTAAAAATTTTCACTCAAGTCAATTAAAAAAAAATATGTTGAGTGGCGAATGTTGACAAGATCAAATTCAGGCGCCGACGCTATTTCGAAATCTGCGCACAATTCCTATCGTCTGCTAAAACTTGTGATATAATCTGTGACCACTCACCCAGGTAGGACACGCGGTACACCTGTACAGAGAAGAAAAGGTGATGTAATTTTTATTATCTACAGATGTCTGAAACATGGGAAATGGGGTTTAGCTAGATGGGAACTGGGTGATTGTTAGACAAAATGACGTCTGTTCTGCTTGGTAAGGACACGTCAGCTAGCATTAAAGTTAGATAACTCTTAAGTACTTATGCTTGTCGAAAGTCTAATTTAGTGTACTATTTTAAGTAGGCCTATTTATGATTGTCTAACGCAGGGGTCTCCAAACTACGACCAGCGGGCCGTATGCGGCCCGCGAGGTCATTTTATCCGTCCGCGACGATCTTTTTGTCCACTGAATAAATGTTTGTTGGAGGTGGCTGAGGAGCTTTGGACAGAAAATTCAAAACTATTAGAAATATTAGCTTTGCAAATACCATTGCCCGCCGTGTTGCAGACATTAGTGAAAACTTCATGCCTCAAACGGCGAAAAATTCAAGCACGTTTTGGTATTTTTCTATTGCAATGGATGAGTCGCTGGGCAGCTGTTCCACCTCTCAACTTCTTGTGTTCATTAGAGGTGTGGATTAAGACCTGAACATAACACAAGAGCAGGCTTCCCTACGTATAATGTATGGCACTGTTACCGGAGAGGATATCTAACCAGATAGTTCAGAGACAAACACAAAATCGCAAGATTTACCATATTTCACATCAGTAAGATTGCTAATTTTGCGAGAAAATTCTGAGCATCTAAGAAAAGAATTAGGTGACTTCCTGATAGTAAAGGCAAGTCACGGCCATTATTGTCTCATGAAGAGTGGGTATAGAAATTGGCCTCTGCTGCAGACATAACTAGTCATTTAAATGTTTAGAACCTAAAGCGGCAAAAGAGTGAAATCCAGTTTCTGATCTATACACCCACCTAAAGGCCTTTAGATACAAGAAGAAATTTTTTTACCGCCCCTCCCGAACGAAATGAAATTTATATAATTTATATAGAAAATATATACTTTTAACAGTGTCCGCCCCCCCCCCCCCCGAAGAAAGTCTACCGCCCCCCCCCCCCCCGAAAATGTCAAGTGCCCCCCCCCCCCCCCCGGAGAAAAAAGTCTGGAAGAAACACTGGCCGGGACAGCTAGTACTCTGTATACGAGCAAGTAAATAGATGAAATAAAGTTTGAATTAACGTAAAAAAATTAAAACAGATTGTTCGAAGAGGAGTCGATAAATTTTAGAGATTGCAACGAACCTAAGATAAAACGAGTGTCATACATTTAAATAAACCGGGAGTGATCTCCCCTAAACTTTCTCGAATATTCTAATATAAAACTACGAGGGATGGCAACTCAGGACATAGACAATATTTGTATTCCATTTTTAATTACTTAAACTTTTTATAATAGAATGGAATCTTGTAAAAAAAAAGAATTGCACACCAAGTGAACGCCTAATAAATGCGCATAATAGTGCGCAATATTATTAGTATTTTATAAATTTACATGCGTTTTTTGAAATATCGGAAATAGCGTACATTAGTACTTCCGGTCAACGGAAATTACTCAAAATTTGACAGAAGGTAGAGAATTAGATCTTTTACTTACATGTGAAATTTCATTTATCTATCTGAAATAGTACTCAAGTTATAGGCTTTTGAAAAATTCAAAGTAGAAAAAGTACCACTTCCGGTTATCGGAAATCGCTCAAAAGTTGATACGGATCTACGATTTTGATAAAATACTTATATATGAAATTACATCAACCTAGCTGTAACGGTACTCAAGTTACCGTGTTTACACACAGACACACACACAGACACAGACACACACACACAGACAGACACAGACATACGGACAGGATTGCAAAATTATGTTTTTCAGTATCAGTGAGGTGTAAAACGTCGAGATTTGTAAAAATCTCGATTTTTTTTGCACGATTACAATACTTTCTCTATACTTCGTATATACGAGAAAGTAAAAATATATAAGGTTTCTGTTATGTAGAGAAACAAGTAACTGTTTTATGTAAATGTCTTTCAATGGCCCCAGCTGTAATTTTGTGTTTGACGTCAACGCATGTTTATACTATCGACTTGAATACAATTTTGTTTGATTAGGGACTAAACAAGGAACTTCATTATCATTTTCCAGTCCTGTTGTCCCTGGACTAATGGCTAAGTTTACTTTGCATAATTACCTCAGGAGAACAGCTGTTTCGTTGATTACATAGTCACCTGCACACCCACGTGACTTATTTTACATTTTGGGGCGATCAGCTAAAATAAAAGCCACGAGTTTTGAGAACACCCCGTCGTTTCAGCATCACCAAAGTGCATTGGCCGAAGTTTGCTTTTTGAAAAACATTACAAGCACACGGTTGCAGTTTTTTGAAGCTCAATCACTCAACCAGTAAGCTTTGGTCTTCTTCTTCATTCTCAGTTTTATTGTTGGGAGTTAAGTTCTCTTCCAAACCTGACGGTTTTTATGGGGCAGGTGCAGTAGAGTTCACTTGTTTCTGTGATCTCGGTATATGAAGGTATAATGTGGTCAGCACTTTGCCCAGCCGCCTTTACTTTCCCTAACGTGAGTTAGGTACTCATCAGAGTTAGGTTGACTAAGTGACGGTCCACTGACTTGAACCCGGATTCGAACTCGAGAATTACGGGTTAGCAATCCAGCTCTCTACCGCTAGACCACTCCGGTTGTTGGCAGGTATATTTATGCACCATTGAGGCCATGGACTCCGATTTCAGCATGCTTTTCTTTTTGTATTTGCTTCCATAGCCTTTGTCCAAGAGTTGTCTCACTTTGATGAGTTGCTGTTCCCAGTTATCGAGCCTCATCTGCCCGAGGGTTCGAACTCGAGAATTTTCGGTTTAGCAACCATGAGCTTTACCGACCACTCATAATTTTCGATTAAATATATTTTATTTAGTATGCAAGCTATAGTCATTCTTTTTTCCATTTCAGTATAACTTTAGAGAGCTTTTGAGCGATTCATATTTCCAATATAGTAAAAGTACATTACTGCTAGCATCAACAATTGTATTAGAAAATTCGCCGCTGCCACTTTTCGAAAATTCATTTAAATTATATTTAAAAAAAATATATATATAAACTTTGTTCAGTTTTAAAAGCTTACTAGGAATTACCGAAAAAAAAACAAATTTATTTCGCTATCATCAGTTTTTTTCCAAACGTGTTTCTCCGACGGGGGACACTAAATAATTTGGGGGTGTAAAGACAGACTAAATGTTCCGGGGGTTGGGGGACGGACAACAGTAAAAGTATGTTTTGTATATAAATTAAATTTTGTTCCGGGGGGGGGGGAGGGTAGGGGATGGTAGACAGACAGACAGACGGACAGACGGACACACAGACACACAGACAGAATGTATGTATGTACGGACAGACGGACATACGGACAGACAGACACACAGACACACAGACATACAGACAGAATGTATGTATGTAATGATGTTCACACAACTGTTGACATCTTTGTGATTTTCGCATTGCATAAATTTTCAGCCCGACCGCAGAAGCTGTGTAATTAACATAAGTAGTCGATACCATTCATTATAGCCAGCTGCAATTAGTTGTTCATCTTTTTTTACGCATCAGATGTTCTAGGAATAATTATACCTAATTTAAATTTACAATTCGAAAAAAACTGTAGCTTCACTGAAGTAATTTCAGCAAGTATTTAAACATGTAATGTTAGTATCCCTACCCATTATAAGCAGTGACAAGAAAAATTGGCGCAAACAATTCTAACAGATAATTGGACTATTTAAAGTTTATAAACTAAGTGCTTTCAAAAACAAAAGATATTTAGTGTAATATGATTGAAAGCAGTTACAGAAGTAATTTAAAAAAAGACCTCGCCTATATACGTTGTGAATACGTAGTGAATGAGTGAAGGGGTGTGAATGGAGGTGAATATTGTTTATAATGTGAACCTTGTCCCATTCGTCCCTGTTCAACCCTCGTGTTGTGAGTTGTGGCAACTTTTTTGTACCTGTTTTCTGTACGAGAATATAAGGTGTGTAAAAAAAATGTGTGCAATGATCTCTGTTTTCGTCCAGATCTCAAACAAGGTTAGTGTAGGTTAGTTCTGTACTAGTATTTAGCCACTGTGTATTAGTTTTTGTAACAGCGTATGTATTTACTGTTTAGAATAGACTGTGTTGTGTAGATAGTGTTTATAGTTTTAAATTATTTTCGTGTTAACGAGCCTTTGTTACATTTAGTCGTGTTTTGTAACCTGTTTGTAGTTGTTTCGTTTTATATGTTGCGTGATGAACTTGATCACCTGTAAAGGCATGTATATGTTTACAATATACAGTTTGTGGCTCCGTCCCTGATTTGAACTAGACAGTTGTTGTGAGTGTCTTGCGGTCTACACATCAAGCTAGATCTAGTCTTGCTATTGTGTACAGTCAGTGGCGTAGCGAGGTCGGGTGTCACCCGGTGCGGCACTTAATGATGTCACCCCCCCCCCAGAGGCGTAGCGACCCTTCCCGGGGACAAACTTTCAAATTTTCGATTTGCACCCCCCTCAAACTTTCGATTTGCACCCCCCCTCAACTTTTTCTCCACATATTTTGCTATTTTTGCCTTGGTGTCACCCCCCTAAATGGTGTCACCCGGTGCGGTCCGCACCCCCCGCCCCCCCCCCCCCTCGCTACGCCCCTGTGTACAGTGACTTAGTAGTGTCGTTATGCTTAGGTCAATATGGACACTAAAAAGACCGAGAGAGTGGAAAGAGATCTCTCTCGTGAAGATCATAGAGAGGGAGAGGCAACACGCTCTCTATCTGAAAGATAAAGATGCGTTAATGCAGTTGGAATTGGAGATGTTGAAGTTATAAAAGGAAAGGAAGCCCATTCCAACCTACGATGCGGTGGCTAAGAAAGGATGATTGTTTTGTCCTATATGATGCGTAACACTGGATCACCCGTAAAGGCGGGTCCGAGTTCACATCACATCACATCACACACACATACACATATATATATATATATACATATATATATATACATATATATATATATATATATATATATATATATATATATATATATATATATATATATATATATATATATATATATATATATATATATATGTATATATATACATATATATAACTTTATTATTTTAACTTTATTATTACATTTTTATTTTATTAATGTGTTATTTTTTAACTTAGTATCTTTGCAGTTGTAATTTAGCTTGAATCGAGGTGCGAACTGGTAGTTAAAATTTAGGCTATCCATCACCTGCACCTATTTTATTTTTACAAAAAAAAAAGCACTGAACACACCAATGTTTACACGTTTGAATATGTATATGTATGTTAATTGATTGATCGATAAGGCTTTGACGCCATTAGTTGATGACCTTAAGCGACTAGGGGAACAATCGGGTCTAAGAAGAGAGATTGAGGTAAAAGGCTTAATAAGGGTGGAGTCAGAGGCGTAGCGACCGATCCCGACGCCCGGGGACAAATTTCGATTTGCACCATTCCCCCCCCCCCTCAAACTTTCGATTCGTTTTTCCAACCCATTTTTCCAACATATGTCCTCCCCGCCTCCTCCTCGCTCCGCCTCTGGGTGGAGTGGTCGTAATGGGAAAAAGCGTCGTCTAGTAACTGTTAAATTCAACCCAATAGATACAGCTGGTTTGAAAACGAATGATCGATTGAACTTTAATTAATATTTTACGAGTACATTTTTAATAAACCTTTCTCAAATCTATCTATATATTTCAATTTGGTGTTGCGTATTATACGATGCAAATAAATATCAGTTATTGTAATTCCGAATCAATCTGCATACAATGCAAATAAATCTGAGTTATTGAAATTCCTTATTGTGTACAGTCAGTGGCGTAGCGAGGTCGGGTGTCACCCGGTGCGGCACTTAATGATGTCACCCCCCCCCAGAGGCGTAGCGACCCTTCCCGGGGACAAACTTTCAAATTTTCGATTTGCACCCCCCTCAAACTTTCGATTTGCACCCCCCCTCAACTTTTTCTCTGGATCACCCGTAAAGGCGGGTCCGAGTTCACATCACATCACATCACACACACATACACATATATATATATATATACATATATATATACATATATATATATATATATATATATATATATATATATATATATATATATATATATATATATATATGTATATATATACATATATATGTATATATATACATATATATATATGTATATATATATATATATCAGTTTATTTAAGTTTCAGACAAAATGAATGAGGAAACGTCTCAGCAAATAGTGAAACAAATGTACAAAACGTTGATAGAAAGCTTGACATTGGACACCCGACTGAACATCGAGGCTGTACCGTCCTACGCCATTGAGATCCTCTCAAAGATCAGCCCACGTTCCAGGAAAACGTAAGGGTATCCTATGGCAACGTTAAGTCAGTTGATCGAAATAAGTGTCGCTTAGCACTAAGAAGGTTTTGAGTTCTTGATAGTGTTTAATGTATCAATACGGAGACGGATGAAACTTCGTTGCTTATAACTCTTAAACATGCATTTTTCATAAACATGCATTTTTCATAAATATCCTGAATGTTTTTGTTTTTTTAAAAACTCCAGCTATGACGGTTCAGCTATTTTCATCCCCGATGCCATCGAGGGCGCCCGTGTGTTGGACATTGGCTGTGGAGGTGGAAGTCTGTCTTTTGTTTTGTCCAAGCTCGTTGGTCCAGCTGGATACGTCGTTGGAGTTGATTTTTCTGAAGACTTCGTAATGTGTTGTTTTACGGTGTAACTTTTTTTACACGTACACGCACACGCACACACAAAGCATAGCTACGGCTACGGCTACAGCTACGGCTACGGCTACAGCTACGGCTACGGCTACGGCTACGGCTACGGCTACGGCTACGGCTACGGCTACGGCTACACCCACGGCTACGGCTACGGCTACACCCACACCCACACCTTTTAGTTTTCCGAAAGACCTCTAAAACCAGATTGGTGAAGAAACAAGAGTGTTTATTCTTGAAATACTAGATATTGATTTAATGGTATTTTAGACTTGGTTTTAATTTTTTTTTTATTACACGTTTAGGATTATAAAAATTAGAGGTTAAAGCTATTGGTTCTAAATACAAATTTTCGTATATCAATTCCGATACACATTTTAATGCTAAATAATTTAATGAAGTCCATCTTTCAATCAACCCTGCATAAATAAACGTTTTTTAAAGCTTTTTTAAAATCTAAAATGTGTTTTGGACGGAGTTTCGCACTAGTGCCTACAAAATACCTTCGGATATTCGGCAACTTGGGAAAAAGGCCGACGGGCCATTGACGGGATATTGTATTTACTAAATACGTTATCACATATTGTACACATGTTATTATTAAATTTACAGATCCAACTCTGCCAAGAAGAGACAGCCTACCACATGAAGGAATGGGGCTACAGTAAACCCAACTGTGAGTTTATATGCTCGGATGTCGAGAAGTTACTGGACTTTCAACTTGAGCCCTTTGATGTGATCGTGTAAGTAATTATCGCATGCATTGTTAAACATCACAAATATATTTTTTATGTAAATGTCTTCAATAAACGACATAATGGAGTGTATAATTTTACGAAATTGGTGAAAATGAGTTATAAGCATAAAAATTTGAGGGGGTTGGGGTGGTGTTTGTGAGAATTGAAAATTTTTAAGTAGCATAAGATATGTATTTATTTTGATCTACAGTTCAAATGGACTCATGTGTTTGGTTCACAACAAGGGGAAAGTAATTCAGATTATTTCTCGTTTACTGAAGGTAACTCTAAAAATCTTTTTAAAAAAATGCTATACTATATTGTCTAAAAAATTTACATTTAGCATTATGTTCAATTAAGTTAGTCTCATATACGATGAGTAAAATTGTTTTTATAGGAAGGTGGAGAATTCTACAACAGTGATATCTTCTCTGATACTAAGCAGTGTGAGGAGGTCAAAGCGACTCCACTTTTTTGTTGTAAGTACATCATTATCTATATATATAATTCTCTTCTGGGAGACGCTAGAAAACAAGCTGTAAACGCGCTCCCTACCATCCCCACCCCAACATGGTCTGGTGAGCTGTGGTTCACTCTAAATGTTTACAAACAGATCCGGGTTTAGTGATGACTATTAGGGGCAGATAATTTAGTTTGAAACGATTTTAAACGTAGGGGGAGGTATCTAAGTGGAGTTTACTTTAACGGAGGGGGGGGGGGGCGGGGGGGGGGGGGGGGGGGAGAAAGTTATCGTCCTTAACGAGCTACTTATAGTGTTTTAAAGAAATATTTTCAGTGGCAGCGTTGGTAGTGTCGAATTCACAAATTATGAATAACTGAAAAGTAGAAAAAACAACAACTAAATAGCGGCGTATGATATGCCGCGGGTCGGCTCGTACTACTTAAACATAGCCTGTGCTTTTTTTGTGACGGTACACGCCGGTACGGTGTACCGGCACCTTTTTCAATATGGGGGAAACATTTAATACTTTTCTTGTATTTTAACTTTATTATTACATTTTTATTTTATTAATGTGTTAATTGTTAATTTAGTATCTTTGCAGTTGTAATTTAGCTTGAATCGAGGTGCGAACTGGTAGTTAAAATTTAGGCTATCCATCACCTGCACCTATTTTATTTTTACAAAAACAAAACACTGAACACACCAATGTTTACACGTTTGAATATGTATATGTATGTTAATTGATTGATCGTTAAGGCTTTGACGCCATTAATTGATGACCTTAAAAGCGACTAGGGGAACAATCGGGTCTAAGAAGAGAGATTGAGGTAAAAGGCTTAATAAGGGTGGAGTCAGAGGCGTAGCGACCCATCCCGGCGCCCGGGGACAAATTTCGATTTGCACCATTCCCCCCCCCCCCCCCCCTCAAACTTTCGATTCGTTTTTCCAACCCATTTTTCCAACATATGTCCTCCCCGCCTCCTCCTCGCTCCGCCTCTGGGTGGAGTGGTCGTAATGGGAAAAAGCGTCGTATAGGTAACAATTAAATTCAAC
Source organism: Physella acuta (assembly GCF_028476545.2). Lineage (NCBI taxonomy): Eukaryota > Metazoa > Mollusca > Gastropoda > Physidae > Physella > Physella acuta. The sequence goes on from NW_026733243.1 coordinate 38,024, forward strand.
CCAATAGATACAGCTGGTTTGAAAACGAATGATCGATTGAACTTTAATTAATATTTTACGAGTACATTTTTAATAAACCTTTCTCAAATCCATCTATATATTTCAATTTGGTGTTGCGTATTATACGATGTAAATAAATATCAGTTATTGTAATTCCGAATCAATCTGCATACAATGCAAATAAATCTGAGTTATTGCAATTCGTTACCAACCTGAATACAATGTAAATAAATCTGTTGTTAAAATTCCTTATCAACCTGCATACAATGTAAATAAATCTGTTGTTAAAACTTCTTATCAACCTGAATACAATGTAAATAAATATGTTGTTAAAATTCCTTATCAACCTGAATACAATGTAAATAAATATGTTGTTAAAATTCCTTATCAACCTGAATACAATGTAAATAAATATGTTGTTAAAATTCCTTATCAACCTGAATACAATGTAAATAAATCTGTTGTTAAAACTCCTTATCAACCTGCACGTTTCTATCCCAGGCTACGGACTCAGTGGTGCCATGGTGTGGTCTGACCTGAAAGAGTTGACAGGCCCATATGGGTTCTCAGACCCTTACCTGTTGTACGCCGCTGACACCTTCCAGTTTGGCACCGAGAAAAACAAGCTGGATCTAAGTGGGTGACGCCCATCTATGTACTTTGGCTAGTTGTTTTTTAGTTCAATTTCCATACGGACAATTGCGTTTATTAACTCGTCATTTCTGGATGGATGGATGAATGAATGAATGGATGGATGGATGTGTGTCCGCAGCTTCAAGTAGTATCTCCTCCTCAACGAAGCAATATCGAGGACTAGTTCCAAAGCAAATATGTTAAGTAAGTTCCGACGATGATTGTGGGCCAAAAAAATTCCCGGAATTCCTTCCTGGATTTCCCGGAAAAGCCAAAAAACCTCGAACAAATGCAGTTTTTGCTCCATATCTCGGCAACCAGACCACTTAGCGACTTGAAACATTTACCAATCGATTCCTGCCATAATTTTTTTTTAAAATTTCTTTAGCAACAACAGTAAAAAGATAACAGTTAATCGGACTTAACTAATATTTATAGTTCTGAATATATTCGCAGGCCTGATAAGGTAATAAATGCGAACATAATATTCAACGTTATTTGTTGTTTAGAGAGATGTTTAGTAGAAACGTTTAATTAATGGGTAAAAAGCTACATATATTTGTTTGTAAATGTAAGCATAATGTAAAAAATACAGGAGGAGTTAGCTACGTGTGTGCTGTATACAGACTCATAAAGCTAGTCCCCGAAAGTACTGGACAAGGAGCCATAGTGTCCTACAATGGGAACTATGAAAAAAGCCAGGACTTTTTAAAATGGGATGTTGATACGATATTCAAGGTATTTTCATTAAATCATCACTTCCTTATCGAATTGCCTAACATTTTAAAGCTTGAAATATTTTGAATCAATTGAATTAACGATGCTACAAAAAACAAAACAAACAAAAAAACACACAAATACTGCAATTCTCTCTATCAATGTAACAAAATATTATTTTTCCAGAAAGATGTCCCTATAAAGATTGATGGATATTTTGCAAGCCTCTTGGCTAAAACCAAATTCGCAAGATTTTTTACTTTTGAAAAATATGAAGGGCAGCTTATTTCAAAGAGGGTAAACAAGGAATTTAAAAAAAAACATATTCTTTTGAACCTATATTTATGACATTTAGTTTAAAAATTAATACAATATCATATTATACACAAAAGGTATACATTTTGAATCAAGAATATACATTCACTTTAAATGTTATTTTCAGAACCAGAATCCATTCTCCTATTTAAAAGAATTGCGTGAAAGTGGATCAGCCTATCCAAAACCAATTTTTCCTATGGTAAGTGTAATTGCAATTGTAGGCTATATAGGGAAGAATGATTGGATAACAATATGCGTGGCTGTAAAATTGCAATTATGATTTAATGATTGTAGTAATTAAATTAGATGTAGTAGAAATGTAAACACAATTTCAAAAACTCACCCTTTTCAATGTTTTTATAATACAATCACATGTGCTCTATTTTATATCATCTATATTGTATTAAAGTTTGTGACTGATTTTTTTTTCAGGATGAAGAACACAATAAATATTATGAAGATGCAATTAAAAGCGTGATTTGAGAAAACTTGATGTTATGAAATTTCCTTCAAGTTTCGTAGTTAATATTTCCTGATCTTTCTTCTTTATATGGGAGACGACTCGAAATTAATGTGAATTTTATATTTTCTTAATTTAGCCTATCTTTCAATTTATTTAAATACATATTAACCATAATGCATTTACTGTTTTTAGTTTTAATATAACACAATGTTTTGATGTTCTTCTACGCAAAATGTACGAGATAAAATTATACTTAAATATCACTTCACATCATTTTCGATTTTATTTTTGTTGAATAAAAACAATTATAATCGTGCGAATCTGAATTCAATTTACTTTCCAAAAGTTATTAGTATAAAACAAATAAGTAGGTTGTTTCAGTGGCGTAGCGAGGTCGGGTGTCACCCCCCTAAATGGTGTCACCCGGTGCGGTCCGCACCCCCGCCCCCCCCCTTCGCTACGCCCCTGGGTTGTTTTACATTGGACTATGGCTCATACTTTTCCAAAATATCTTTTAAAAATAAGGATAAAATGTATCAAACAGACTTGTCTCCTTGCCTACTGTTGTTAATGTTATTGAATAAATTAAAATTAAATTGAAATTGTCCCAGTGTATTGTTGATGTCCTGTAGCCTGGCTTTGACAAGACTACAACATATGCGGAGTGGATGTAGCTGCTCTTTAGGCTTACCTCATGATCTATAATTTAGTGCAGGGGTCTCCAAACTACGGCCCGCGGGCCGGAATCGGCCCGCGATGTCCTCTCATCCGGCCCGCGGAGATCTTTTTGTCCATGGAAAAAACGTTCGTTGGTGATTGCTAAGGAACTTTGCCCAGAAAAATCAAAGACATGCCTGGAAGAAACTGGCCCCCGAAATGAATTTTTATAGTTAATGCGGCCCTCGGACTGAAAAGTTTGGAGACCCCTGGTCTAACGTATTTGCGTGTAACTTAAGTCTAATTTATTCACAGTCCTAAGTATTTGTATATAACTTAAGTCTAATTTAGTGTTGATTCTCAAATGTGTTCGTAAGAAAAAGAATTTAGTCTAGATTCTCAAGTATTTGTATATTTCAAGTTATTAACCAACAGATTTGCTACGAACATTTCTGTAGCGAATGTTCCCATTTCCAAGACTAGCCAGGTACCAATTAGAGCTGAATATTTAAATGAACCAATTTATATTTACTAACGTTAGGGAAAGTAAAGACGACTGGGTGTAGAACTGGGCATACTACTGACCACACTATCCCTTCATATGCCGAGGTAAAATAAAACAGGTGAACTCTACTTCACTAGCTCCTTAAAACCATGAAGTTTGGAAGGGAAACTTTACTTTTTAGACGTCGTATCCATTTTTTCAAGGTTTACCGTGAAGGACCAGTTTGTAGGCGGGCGGTGACTCACCATGTCCATCCAGCCACGAGGGCTAATTTTTAAATTGTCGTCTGCGTGGCATAATGTGGTCAAATTACAGCACGCGATGTGGCTAATTCAGCGTCCACACGACTTGTTAGTGTGGGGAAAAAAAATCAAAAATTTAAATTATTCAAAATTAAACGGTCGATTAAACGAAAAAAATTATTCACGCTGGAAGAAAATCTGTTAATTCTGTTTTCAAAATTTATCTTGGCGATTTTAAACACGCTATTATTAATTGGCAAGAAAGACGTTAGTTTGAAACATTACGTATTTGTTGGGTTGTAATGTGTTATGTGATAAGTTAATTAGACACACAAAAAGAAAAGCAATAATTTTGTTCAGCAGTTAATGAAAACGTTTTAAAATAAATTGGTTTGCGAGGGGTTTCAAAAAGAAATATTTAATCGTTTTAGAAGGTTTTAATTTAAAAAAAAATGAAAAAGAAATTTCGCGTCGTATAGGCCGGTTTAGATCACGTGATGGACTTTTTTTTAAGGTTTCATTTTTATCGCCCTTGACCTCTGAGTCACGTGGTGTAGTCCGCCATGCTGGTCACGTGAGATAACATTGCCAGGCGCTGGGGTTGTGTTTGCCTGCAGGGGCAGTAATTACAGTTTTCTCGACTTCAGTCCGTCGATGGCTTCGTTCTGACATAAAAGTTTTCTTAACGGGCAACTATCGGGTTGGGGGTGAAAGGGTGGGAGGGGGGGGGGGTGAAAGGGTGGGAGGGAGGGGGGAGGGTAAAAGGAACAGCCAATTTGTTGTTTCGTTTTAACCTTTTTGTAAAAGTTCAACTGTTTTGCTTGTGACCTTTGTGGGAGATAGCGAACAAAACAAAAAAACGACGGAAATCGTTGAGACAAAGTTCTACCTGAGGAAATAGTTGCAGAGTTTCAAGGAGACATTGTAGTGATGGTGCTTGACTCATTACACTGTAATAAAACATCGTTTTTTATTCGTCTGAGTAGAAATGTTGTTGGGATCAATTTGAAAGTAGCTGTGGTTGTTGTTCGTGTGATGCTGTAAGGGGAGATAATTGATGATGGCTGCGGGGGGGGGGGGGGGGGGGTGGGGGGGGCAGAGGGGCTGGGGAGGGTGTATGAATATCTGTAATTCTAGTATCGCTGGCAGGGGTTCTCAAGTATCTGTTGTGTTGTGTGATATGCCATTTCTCTTCTGTCACCTGACATGTCATTTCTGGTGTGTCATTCGACGTGTAATTTCTATTGTGTCATCTAACTTGTCATTTCTGGTGTGTCATTCGACGTGTAATTTCTATTGTGTCATCTAACTTGTCATTTCTGGTGTGTCATTCGACGTGTAATTTCTATTGTGTCATCTAACTTGTCATTTCTGGTGTGTCATTCGACGTGTAATTTCTATTGTGTCATCTAACATGTCATTTCTGGTGTGTCATTTGATATGTCCTTCCTGTTGTGTTATATGACGTCATTTATGTCGTGTCATCTACCAAGGCATTTCTGATGTTATCTAACTTGTCTTTTTTGCTGTGTCATTTGAACTCCCTCCCTAAAACCCTCTCTGTCTACCTAAAACCCTCTCTGTTTCCCTAAAACCCTCTCTGTTTCCCTAAAAGTCTCTCCTTAAAGCCCTCTCTGTCTCCCTAAAGCCCTCCCTAAAACCCTCTCCCTAAAACCCTCTCTGTTTCCCTAAAACCCTCTCTGTTTCCCTAAAAGTCTCTCCCTAAAACCCTCTCTGTCTCTCTAAAAATCTTTAAAAGTATGACCAATCCAAACATAAGGCAAAGATAAGAAAATGTTTAAAAAGGAAATTCTTTTGTACACAATCATGATCTGTGATGCTGATTTGGACTCGTGGTCAAGATGTTCTTTGTATTCGTTATTTTGGTGGTCCAGACGTCCTTTGTGTTGGTTATTTTGGTGGTCAAGTCGTCTTTGTATTGGTTATTTTGGTGGTCAAGACGTCTTTGTGTTGGTTATTTTGGTGGTCAAGACGTCTTTGTATTCGTTATTTTGGTGCTCAAGATGTCCTTTGTATTGGTTATTTTGGTGGTCAAGACGTCTTTGTATTCGTTATTTTGGTGGTCAAGATGTCCTTTGTATTGGTTATTTACAGTCATATTGTTGTAAGATGTATGTTTGCTTCTAATAGATTTATGTGATGTGTGAAATTGATTGTATTTGTTATTACAGTCATACAGTTGTAAGTTGTTTCTTTGCTTCTAATGGAATGTAAATGTAGGCTGTGGCTTTAAATTAATTCAGATGTCATTTAACATTTTAACGATGAAAATAATTTTCTTTGTGTGTGGAAGTCACAGGCGAGTGCTCAAAGTTTGTTGGGAAATTGTTACTTTTTATTTTTAAAATGTTTTAAACAAACTTAAAAAAAATCGGTTCTGGTAAAAAAAAAAAAAAAAAAATTCCCCGTTTTTGAAACAATTTATTTGTTTTCCATGGCCAATTAAACTTCAGAAGAAAATTAAAACAAGCCGTAATAAATTGTTTAAAAAAAATAAATCCCAACATGTTAGTTAAAAGGGAGCGGCGTGGCCTAGTGGTAGTGCGATTGACTGCTAGCCCGATTATCTCGAGCTCGAATCCGGGTTGAAGTCAGAAGAACGTATCTGAGTCCACTCAGCTCTGATGGGTACCTATCTCACGTTATTGAAAGTAAAGATGGCTGTGAAAAATGCTAACCGAACAATATACCGAGGTTAAAAAAACATGAACTCTACTTCATCTGCCCAATGGATCGCTAGGTCTAAAAAGAAATCTTTACATTATGTTAATAAAAGCGTCGTGGGTTCAAGAAATCGCTTCAAATTACTTTTAATAGTACAACATTTTATAATAATCCGCCATTTCTAACATGGGAAGTAACCAATAAAATAGCAATTCAATGACCGATTGTGGGCCTTTGTCTTTCTGTGCAATTTTTTCCTCGTACACTTTCTTTCCTTTTTTTTTTCTTTTTGTCTTAAAAAAAAGCTCGTTTGAGAAAAAAATTAGTCATCGCGAAAGCGAAGTTGCGCTACAGCTTCTGTTGATTGCGATAAAAAAAAAATGAATTAAATTCCTTTTTCGCAATTTCTATTACATTGTACATTGGTTCGTTTAATGAGTTAAAAGCCTTGTATAATTTTTTGATCAATTTAATCTAACAAGCGAACATATTTGAGATTGTATGAGGTAAGATACATTTAAATGGTTAAGAATTATTATTTTGATGATAGTTAAAGTCCCGCACTTTATCATCTAGATACAGGTAAGTATTCCCATATTTTATTTTCTAGTTTTTGTGAGTACTTCCTTTTTTTTTTTACATGGTCCTGGGTAGTTTTAACTCTACCACTCACTCACTCACCCTACGCTCCGTACCTTTCTCCCCCCCCCCCCCCACCCCCCCTGCAGACTAACGGTTTCTCATCTGCCCCGTGTGCAGTTGTACCGTGACCCCGCCCCTAGGGGAGGGGCGTCATCACACTGACAGCTGGGGTCAACACCTGTTGGGGGGGTAGACTAGTTGGGAGAGGAGTTGTAGCCCTTGACTGCGGTACTGGAGGGTAGAGTTGTGGGGGAGAAAGTTGTGGGCCTTGGTTGTGCTGGTACTAATAGACAGAGTTGTGGGCCTTGGTTGTGCTGGTACTAATAGACAGAGTTGTGGGCCTTGGTTGTGCTGGTACTAATAGACAGAGTTGTGGGCCTTGGTTGTGCTGGTACTAATAGACAGAGTTGTGGGCCTTGGTTGTGCTGGTACTAATAGACAGAGTTGTGGGCCTTGGTTGTGCTGGTACTAATAGACAGAGTTGTGGGCCCTGGTTGTGGTGGTACTAGTAGACAGAGTTAAGGGCCTTGGTTGTGCTGGTACTAATAGACAGAGTTGTCGGCCTTGGTTGTGCTGGTGCTAATAGACAGAGTTGTGGGCCTTGGTTGTGCTGGTACTAATAGACAGAGTTGTGGGCCTTGGTTGTGCTGGTACTAATAGACAGAGTTGTGGGCCTTGGTTGTGCTGGTACTAATAGACAGAGTTGTGGGCCTTGGTTGTGCTGGTACTGATGGATAGAGTTGTGGGCCTTGGTTGTGCTGGTACTAATAGACAGAGTGTTGTGGGTCCTGATTATAGTGCTAATAATGGACAGAGTTAAGGGCCCTGGTTGTGCTGGTACTAATAGACAGAGTTAAGGGCCCTGATTGTGGTGGTAATTATAAACAGAGTTGTGGGCCCTCGGATTTTGACTTAAACTAGATATATGATAAAAAGAAAGCAAAGAATCGAACTCAAAAGTCACCAGATTGTGTCATGAGTTGATGATTTGGTAGTATTAGTCCAAAATACAGATATTTGTCTGTACTATTACATCTGACAGAACAGGTCACTGTGCCGTTCTTTAATCTACCAGTGTCTAGCTAATTGTCTAGCTAAATGTACCCACGATTAGCTTCACCAGTGACTAGCTGTACTACTATTTCTCAGTAACAGTGGCTACCTAGCTGTGATCAGCTGTAGCAATCACCAGCCGTACTAGTACAATGTGTATCAGTATCTAGCTGTGCCTATGAAATTATATGTACTAGTCACCAACTATTACTAGTATTAAGTATAACATTGGCTGTCTAGCTGTGCCTAAGAAAATAGCTGTACAAGAGACCAGCTATACTGTGTATCAGTAGTCTCCCATACCAGTAAATATGGGTAACTGTAGCTGAACTTCTCCCATGGTTAACGTAAACTTTACCGTTACGTCGTTTAGTTTCAAAGGGTTGTCAAAAAAGAAAAAAAAATACCAATCAAATATCGTTGACAAACAGCTCATTATTTTTCTGACCACCCCTCCACCCCCCCTCCCCCCACCATTGCCCCCCTCCACCCATACCCCCTCCCCACCAAAAAATCTGATAATTTGGTGGACAGGGGTGTAGTTCAAGCAGTATCGGAGGCTACGAGATGTGCCCACAACAAAAGACCCGCGCGGTCTATGTCTTGCAGACGTTCAACGGTTTTTGTCCCGTGCGTGTCCAGATTGAATAACCGCCATATTGAAAATTTTGTTGTTGACAATCCCACAACGCCGTCAGGGGGGGGGGGGGGGGAACGACACCCGGAAGTCTCCAGCAGGACACTATGCGTGCGCACATCGCTGGGGGGACGCCGGGTAGAACGCGCACGGACGACACGTGACCGGGCGGACGTCACTGATTGGGTTCAGAGGTCGAGTGACGCCGGTGACTCCCCCCCCCCCCATTCTTTTTTTTTTCGATTGAATAATTTTGGCGGGAAGTATCAGAATACAAGAAGTGCGTGATTCTGACTTGACCAGCCGTAAGGGCGTAGATGACAATTTTTTTCTCTCCAAAATCAGATGAAGTCTGCCACACGACACCAGACGTCACACGTTCCCGCCTCTCACCTTACACCCTGGTCAAACACACCCCGACACCCTCTCATTACATGTGCGCCATCTTTGCCGGATCCCACCTCGCCCCCCCCCCCCCCCCCCCCCCAAGCGCGTCCCCCGTTATTAAAGTAATTTTCTTATCGTTTACAAAGTGATTAATTTGTTTTAAAAAAAACGCATTCGTTACAAATTTTTGCCTTCTCGTTGGTAACAGAAGTGTCGCCAAGATACCCGCCCACCCCCCCCCCCCGCCCCCATCTCTACACGACTCGTTATCTCACATATCGCCGTCCCTAGAGTTCAATTACAATTTCTAATATTACAGCATTAATTACAACAGCGTGACATTTAAAATAGGTAGTTTCAGGCGTTATGTTTTAGATTACAAGTCCAACGTAGCTGAGTTAAGAACTGTGAGCCCGTAACGCTCTAACATCTATCCCTTAAAAACCCCTACTGTGACCCTAACTGTAAATATCTAACAATGAGCCCTAAGAATCCCTAACTGTGACCCATAAATGTGTGATTATGTAACGATTTTTGTTTTGTTTTGAAAAATAAAAGGTTATACATGTTATAGATTCGAGCCTAAAATTGTTATATATGAATCCTTTAGGAGAGGGTGAAAAATATGAAAAGACAATTAATTTGATGTTTAATTTATGACTAAGACTGTATGTCTACTAACATTGAGTATTGCAATCTACAACGGCTACTGATGTTGTTCAACTTGATAATGCTAAAAAAAACCCCACAAAACTACTTTGTTTAGAACTTAAGCTCGATATAATTTGATGTTTAATTTATGACTAAGACTGTATGTCTACTAACATTGAGTATTGCAATCTACAACGGCTACTGATGTTGTTCAACTTGATAATGCTAAAAAAAACCCCACAAAACTACTTTGTTTAGAACTTAAGCTCTATATAATTTTTACAGTAGCAAATAATAACTTAAAATTGTATTAAATGTAAGCGGTCAACCTAAGGTCAGGAATTGGATATGAATGTAAAGTTAAGCAACGAATTATCTCCCATTTGAAAATCCAAATGACACAATTTTATTCAAGGGAAATAACTTTCACAAAAATTGCTAAATTAACCAAGTGTGTCTAAGACATGTTTAAAAACACAATTAAACCCTCTAAATTACAAATTACAACAAACCTTTTATATTAGCTATTTAACCTTGTCAAAAAATATATATCTTATCTATTGAATACTTAACTGTAGGTTTTGTTTGAATGTCTAAAAATGGTAGCTTTATTATAACATGTTTCTATTTAATTTTCATGACATACTATTTATTATATTAGTGACGTTAAGCAATTTAATACAATTTTGGCTCCCCTAATTAAAGGGATGTCTTTCAAAAAATCAAACACGGGTAACTGTTTTAGACATTGCTGGAATTATTGATTAAATATAAAACAAAAATTAATTTGAAAAAACAAAGTTTACGGTTAGTTATATATTCCTTCCTTTTTAATATATATTAATACTTTAAGAGTGGTAATATAGATTCCTAAAAAACTATAAAGATTTTTCAACTAGAGAACGCCTACCTTTCTTTGTTGTGTGTTCCGTACTGAATTGAAATCATCTAACTTACGATAAACTCGACTACTCGATATACTCTACTACACTCACAACACATATCAAACTTCGATACCTAAGCATAACTAGACTCGATGCTCCAAAACTACGACACCAACTCGTTTAACTTCACCAAGCTCTACATACGGTACACCATTTCAACAACCATTGCACTGGACCTACTACCACACTTTAACAGTTAATATAATACGATACCCTAATACCACAAGAATCAATCATCCCGAACTCTAGAACTGCGATACTTCATCACCTGCATTCTCATTTCTCTTTAACAAATGCGACACTTTAACACTTAGATACTTTACGAATCCATATCAGCAACAGCCTTCCGCCGTTACTCCCAAATCTTAACGAGTCATCAAAACGTACCGAACAAGTACAATACTTTGAACACCCGTCATTACAAAACTCTATACACCAGGACATATTTCTAATTCAACGTCAGAGAAAACGAGACTTATACGCCCTATTAAAATGGTAGAAATTTAAATTACGAACTTATTTAATCGTTTTCTACATCAATTATGTGACACCAAATTAAAAAGACTGGTAAAAAGCGCCCCGACCTTTCCAAATTAGGGAGGTGGGGGTTGCATTTTCACCATCGCGAATAAATAAAGGCCTATATACACCTAATTTTGGGGTGGGGGTGCAGAATTGATAGTTTGTCCTGGGTGCCGAAATAGATCGCTACTCCTTTATACAAGTTATTAATTATTAGGTACCTTTTGAAAATAGCAATTAAACCTTTTGCGCCCCCATCCCCCTTGGGATGGCGCCATAGGCGACTGCCTAGTTCGCCTTATAGGTAACGCCGTTATAGAATTAAAAAAAAATTCCAGGATGACACATATCTTTTTAATATAACGCTAACCCTAACGTTGTCCTGACTTAACTTGATTACACATTAGATTATAACCGAAACACTAACCCCAGACTGCTAACCTGAAAGTCTCGAGTTCGAATCCGGGTTCAAGTCAGTAGAAATTCCCTGAGTCCACCCAGCTCTAACGGGTACCTAGCTCACGTTAGGGAAAGTAAAGACGGCTGGGCAAAGTGCTGACCATACTATCCCTTCATATATATCACAGAAAAAACTCTACTTCCCTTGACCCATGGACCGTCAGATTCGAAAAGGGAACTTTAAGTTGAACCCTAGACTTAGCTCTTTGTTCCTATTATTAGTTTGGTCATCATGTCCGTCAAACCTCCAAATTTAGGCTTTTTACCTCGAAACGCTTTGCTAGGTTTTAAAGTTAGATTTTTAATTTGAACCTACTTTATACAACTTTCAAAAATAGATTTTTACCTCGAACCTCTTGTTCGAGTATAAAGGATAGGTTTTTCAATATGAACTCTTCGTGCTCCAAACTAGGGTTTTAACTTGAATTTTTGTCCAGGGTCCAATGTTAGGTTTTTAACTTAAACTCTTGTCCAGGCTTCAATGTTAGGTTTTTAACTTAAATCTTGTCCAGGCTTCAATGTTAGGTTTTTAATTTAAACTCTTGTCCAGGCTTCAATGTTAGGTTTTTAACTTAAGCTCTTGTCCAGGCTCCAATGTTAGGTTTTTAACTTAAACTCTTGTCCAGGCTTCAATGTTAGGTTTTTAACTTAAACTCTTGTCCAGGCTTCAATGTTAGGTTTTTAACTTAAATCTTGTCCAGGCTTCAATGTTAGGTTTTTAATTTAAACTCTTGTCCAGGCTTCAATGTTAGGTTTTTAACTTAAGCTCTTGTCCAGGCTCCAATGTTAGGTTTTTAACTTAAACTCTTGTCCAGGCTTCAATGTTAGGTTTTTAACTTAAACTCTTGTCCAGGCTTCAATGTTAGGTTTTTAACTTAAACTCTTGTCCAGGCTCCAATGTTAGGTTTTTAACTTAAAATCTTGTCCAGGCTTCAATGTTAGGTTTTTAATTTAAACTCTTGTCCAGGCTTCAATGTTAGGTTTTTAACTTAAGCTCTTGTCCAGGCTCCAATGTTAGATTTTTAACCTCTTGGCCAAAGTTAGATATTTAGTGCAGTTCAGCTTTAATTGTCTTTGTTAAAATAGTTCACCGAATCTTCCCTAAATTCTTCCACGAAATGTCTTACCGTAGCGTACAGCGTGAGGTAAATCTGAACCTCGTGAAGCTTAAGTGTTTTGACATCGTTATTGGTGGCATCCGTCTTTCTCGCTTGAAAGGGTTGCTGTTAAAGAGTCTGGTGCTCGCTGAGTAGGGGGTGGGGGTGGGAGAGACAGATGAAAGGGGGGGGGGGGTCGGAGAGTGAGTTATAGGGAGTACTATATTGCCCGTTTCGCTACAAAGCGAAACTAATTTAAAATTAAAAAAAAAATCACCCGCCGACCCCCGACCCCCCCCCCCCCCCCCACCCTCATACACATCTCTACACTCATGTGACGCGGTAACGTTACTTTAAAGAACCGGATGATACACTCTCCACCAGCAGGGGCGGTTACCCTGGGGTGGGGTTTTTCTTTTAAATCGACTGGGGCGTGGTGGGGGGTGGGGGGGAAAACGTTAAGCCGTGTAACGGCGGTGTCCGATGTTTAACGTCAAACGAGATTAAGGACCCGGTGTTCCAGACACAGGCCTCCTGCAGACTTTTCGGTGCAGGTCTGTTTTCTTTGTGCGCCTTTTAGACCGTTTAGCTTTCATTAGACGAAAATGATTTTTTCTCCCCCCCCCCCCTCCCCCCCCCCCACCAGCCCTATCTCTCTAACGGCCCACCCCGTAAACCATTACACACAGGTGGTCATTTTGCAAATGTAATTTGTTCCTCGTGTATGCGATCAGTGTTCCAGTAATGATGAGAGTCTTACAGTCAAGTTTGATGAACTCCAGTTCAAAGGTCACAACAACGCTTTTAACGGCAATAAAATAAATAACCTTTAAAAAAAAATAAATTCAAAATCTTAAGCATGCAGATCTACACAATATTTATTTGTTCATTGAAAGCATTGTTTTTTTCTCTATCTTTTTGTTCTTATATGACGTTATTTTATCTCCCCTCCTCTTAATTTTGACCCCGAACAAGGGGTCACCCCAACTTAACGAAAGGGTTCACTATCCTAAAAATCTTCTATTCGGTTTCCAAACGCTTGAGACAATCCCTAAGGGGCGAATTCGTTTCATTTTTTTTTCTTCTTCCCTTAACAAAATTTTCTAGAACACAAAAAAAAAATTGGTAGTTGCGGCCCTTGAGTTTAGTTATGTCCCTTAGATTGAGTAAAAACACGAACGTTTGTGAGAGGGGGGGGGGGGACACGTTAACAGGTCCGTGGGGAGAAGTTAAACGTCGTTGTTCGAACTCTGTCAGTCTGTCACATGCGATCACGTAACACGCTGTCCGTGTAATTGGGGTCAACACCGACATGCTAGCTGTGACAATTAACCCCCCTGACCCCCCACTTTCACGACCCCCACCCCCCCTACTCCGACCCTCACTTATTTTGTCTGACTAAATCAGACAACAATTCCCTAATAAGGCGAGTCTTTTTTAAAACGGCCGCCATTTCTGTCATTACATTTTAACTGTGAGCGACGCGTGGGCCCTAATAAATTACACGTTGTAAATTAAACTAATTAAGTTCTTTTTATAATTTTGTTTAAATTTAAAAAAAAAAGATTCCCCCTAAGAACTCATTAATTTACAATTAGTTGGATGTATAAATGAATTTTTTTTACTTTACATTTACTTTAATGTAATATTCTACAACACATCGTTTGATTAAATAGCTTTTGTCATTGAGTCTATGGTTACTACATACAATATCACATAATGACCTTTTTTTTTAAAATGCAAAATAAGACAAAGGATACACACCTGCGATAAAAAGGTAGGGGTCAAGGTTAGGGGTGAACTGACTGTGTCCAAGAAGCCCGGGGTCGGGATAGTCAGAGGCGTAGCGAGGGGGGGGGGGGTGCGGGGGGTGCGGACCGCACCGGGTGACACAATTTAGGTGGGGGGGGGGTGACACCAAGGCAAAAAATAGCAAAATATATAGAGAAAAACTTGAGGGGGGGGGGGGGGGTGCAAATCGAAAGTTTGAAAAGTTTGAAAAATTTGAAAGTTCGTCCCCGGGAAGGGTTGCTACGCCTCTGGGGGGGGGGGGGGGGCTGGCACCATTAAGTGCCGCACCGGGTGACACCCGACCTCGCTACGCCACTGGGGATAGTAACATTTTCATTGTGTATATTGTCACCATGAGCGCATGATAATCATCGTCGGCTTGATGGAAATTCACAAGGCAAATTATTTTTTTCATCGAAGAATTAATAAGTATAGTACAATACCGTTTTTGAGGGCCCTTCTGTGGGCCCACTGGGATTTTTTTTAACCTAGGGGCCCACCGGAACTTTCTGCGGTAGAAAACAGGTTTAATTAATAACAAACTGTTCATGATGTTTGCTTTCTAAGTATTATATTAATTAAGTTAAAAAAAAACACCGCACAAGCATGAAGTTTACTTTATACATGAAGAAGGACGTTTATGTTAAATGTCGTGTATGATTGTAGATCGTGGTGACACACTACATGTGATATTTCAACGCCAACCGTACACAATGGTGCAGGATATAGTCCAAGTAGAGACAGAGCAGTTTTTAACCCCACGGGATTCGAACCTGCGGCACCAAATCGCCTCGACTTAAAGTTAGACGTGTTAACACTTCTGCCAATCAGCTCTAAGAAAATTGAGGATTTCATGGCAGACCACTATCGCAGCTTGTGAAGTCGTGTGTGGTGGTACAGTAATGTGTGGGAATGTGTGTTTTGTACGGGTCGTGTGAGGTTGTACATCGTGTGTGGTGGTTCACTAATGTGTGGGAATGTGTGTGTTTTGTACGGGTCGTGTGAGGTTGTACATCGTGTGTGTTGTTACAGTAATGTGTGGGAATGTGTGTTTTGTAAGGGCCCTGTGAGTTCGTAGATCGTGTGTGTGGGTACAGTAATGTGTGGGAATGTGTGTGTGTTTTGTACGGGTCGTGTGAGGTTTTTCATCGTGTGTGGTGTTACAGTAATGTGTGGGAATGTGTGTGTTTTGTACGGGTCGTGTGAGGTTGTACATCGTGTGTGGGAATGTGTGTTTTGTACGGGTCGTGTGAGGTTGTACATCGTGTGTGTTGGTACAGTAATGTGTGGGAATGTGTGTGTTTTGTACCGTTCGTGTGAGGTTGTACATCGTGTGTGGTGGTACAGCAATGTGTGGGAATGTGTGTGTGAGTGGTACGGGTCGTGTGAGGTTGTAGACCGTGTGGTACAGTGCGTGTGGGAATGTGTGTGGTGATACAGGTCAATCTAAAAAAAAACCCCATAGTGTCCACGCAGCCACTCTGGTCAATACCCCACCCCGCCATATTGGGGTCGGGTAACAGTCTTGGAGCGATTAGGTCCAGTTTGACCACGATTCGATTTAGCGGTGTAGATTGAGGGGGGTGGGGGGGGGGGGGTCAGCCTCAGGCCTGGGTCAAGCCCCAGCCTCGTTTTCGTAAGCCACGCACGTTCGACCGGGAGGGGAGATTCGCAGGGGACTTAACTCTTCATCAGATCTGCTTATTGAAGAAACGCCGTGGATTGGGGGAGAGGGGGGGGGGGGGGGATGACAGGATGGGTCAACAAGGATTTGTTGCTGGGAGGGGGGTCGGGGGTCAATTACTTTGTGTAACAACAATCTGATCTTATGATGGGACTATCACGTGACCTGATGGTAAACTATTATCTGGCCTAATGTTACACTAACCATCCCGGCTAATGTTACCTTCATTAGTCGTAAGATTTGAAACTATATATACTAGTCATAAAACTGATTGGTATATCTTCGTTAAATGACAGGATGTTACAAAGGTATATGATAGAATATCGCGACAGTCATGTGACTAAATGTCACACTGTCTGAATAGTACACCTGTCATATGACAGAATGTTATATCAGTCATTTGACTGAATGCTACACAAGTCATATGATTGGATGCTAGTCCAATCATCATTGCTACCATCACATCTAACAGGTTAGCCTCACGTGCTACCATCCCACCTTAAAGGGTAACCTCAGGTGCTAACATCCCACCTAACAGGGTAGCCTCAGGTGCTACCATCCCGCCTAACAGGGTAGCCTCAAGTGCTACTTTCCCACGTAACAGGGTAGCCTGAAGTGCTACTTTCCCACGTAACAGGGTAGCCTCAAGTGCTACTTTCCCACCTAACAAAGTAGCACCAAATGCTACCATCTCACCGAACAGGATAGCCTCATGTGCTACCATCCCACCTTACAAGGCAGCCTCAAGTGCTACCATCCCACCTAACATGGTAGCCTCAAGTGCTACTATCCCACCTCAAGTGATACCATCTCACATAACAGGTCAGCCGTAAGTGCTTCCATCCCACCTAACAGGGTAGCCTCAAATCTTACCATCCCACCTAATAAGATATCCCCTCGTTATACCACCCATTCTAAGGACAATCTGCAACTATTTTGTAAAGTAAAAACAGGCTAGACAAAGTACTGACCACTGACCACACGTACCCTTACATACCAGTCCACAATCAGACGACGGAGTCAACCTAATTTACTTTTCAGGTATAAAGGATAATGTACTTTCTTGATGTGGGTGCATGTTTGAATTTTATACATATTATTTTTAGCTATTTTTTTCAGACGAAGACCTCGGGTCAAAACATATATTTATTACCAAAGCTTAAAATAAACTTTACCACATCTTTGATTTCTGTTTCCGTTGTATCCCAGAGCTCCACAGCGGAAGCTTGAGGTTCATCAATAAATCAAACTGGGCATGCGCAGAGGCTGCATAAAGGTCAAGGTCGGCAAGACAGCCGCTTCCGACACGCCAGGTTTTTTTGTGTCGGTGTCTCCTATGCCAAGATGGGATCGTCTTGTCATAAAACTGACGCAGGTTTTCCATTCTAATTAAGTGACGTCATGTAATAATCAATGGAAATTTTAGCAGGAATTTAATTTTTTGTCTGTGTTAAAAGTGTGTTTAAAAAAAAAAAAAATTAATTTGATTGTCAGAAATGAATCGAGCTGTTACGTCAGCATTGGACAGTGGTCAAGTCTAACAGTACAATAGAAAATGTGGTCACGTGAAAAACAGTTTGACCTACAGTAACTGGTGCGTTGTTTTTTTGTTATTTCCAGGAGAGGTGGTGTGTGAGAGAGAGATTAAGAGTGAGTAATTCTGAGAAAGAGGGAGAGAGACAGTGAGAGATGGACAGGGAGGAGTTAAAGAGAGATGGAGAGAGAGAGAGAATATTCGGGAGTTCCCGTCTGAGAAGCCAGAACAATCTGGGTTCGAATCCTAGTCGAGCAAGCTCTGTATGATAAACAACTGTTGATATCAGATGGTTGGTTAGACAACCACTTTGTGTACTTTTGCGGGATGGACTTTAGACAGACAACCATCATTTTGTGTACTACTGCGGGTTGGACTAACACACAAACATACTATTAATGTAAGTGAGAGTTTGTCAAATACACTCATAATAGCGAATACCTAAAGTAAAACAATTAATAATGTAACATTTTCCACAAAATGAGAAACAGATGAACTCTACTTCACCCGCTATGTATACAAATC
Source organism: Physella acuta (assembly GCF_028476545.2). Lineage (NCBI taxonomy): Eukaryota > Metazoa > Mollusca > Gastropoda > Physidae > Physella > Physella acuta. The sequence goes on from NW_026733243.1 coordinate 56,170, forward strand.
AGGCCTGAATTTTAAACTTTTTAAACAAATTTACACCAAACATGCATATACTCGTAGCTGCTTTACCAGCAAATACGAGGTAGAAGCCACATTAAAGACGAATTAAGAAGAGTGGAGTTTGAACAATGTTGCCTTTAATACCGCGTTTACACTTGCGACATGTATACCATACATGTCTTGAAAACTTCGCAATCAGTGAGTAGGCGCCCATATACATGTTCTGATAAAATTAGCTTATAGAGGAGTTTTTTTTTTCTAGACGTGTATAGTATGCAAGTCGCTAGTGAGAAAGCGGCGTAAGAAGCAAAACCTCTTATGCAACGTGTATTTAGTGTGCGCTGTGCTCAGAAGGACTCACACAATGATCTAGATTTAGATATTTTACAAAATGACTGCGCGGCAGGTTACTGCGCGTCCGCGTGAGTGCGCAGCATCGAGAGAAAAGTGGTCATGAAGTCCTTAGAACTGATGTTTTATAGCTCAGGACTGCGTGATCGTTTTTCCTGCGAACAAAAAAAAAGTTCCCTGTGATTATGATTATAATATTAATCATCCCCTGTTTGACGCTGCTCTAATCATTTTCTCTGATAAAAAATTAAAAACCATCATGCTCGTAAATACAAAATATGTCACGGTTGACTGGTGCTGGAGTAGTGGGATTGGGGGGGGGGGGAAGAAAGTAGACGGGAGGTAATCGTCAATTTAAAAAAAAAAAAAAAACTAGAGTTATCCTTTATGCGGGAGGAGGGGAGGGAAAAGAAAGATGAGGACGATGGAGTGAATAATGTTAATCTTAATGAGAGTCACCGAGGCGCGACGTCGTTAACGTCACGTTCGAACTGCATCTGACGACGTCGTTTAATTTTGATTGACAGGAGCAGCGTGATTGGGATGTTTCATGCTCAGCCTAACACACGTTGTGTTTTTTTTTTTGTTACTTCTCTCTCCCCTGCTACTCGTGGTAAGGTTTTAAATCTTGGCAGAATATGACGTCAAGAATTTAGTGGATTGGGTGTGTGTTTTGTGTGTAGGGGGGGGGGGTGATGGAGTGTGGAATTTCGTTTGTTGGGGGTGTGGGGGAGTTAAAATGGAGGATAGAAGAATGATGGGTTGGGAAAAAGGGGGTTAATATTGAGTTAACCCTCTTAGTATCAAGAGGTGAGCGTACTGTAACTATGACTCCGTGGAGTTTAAAAGGCCGACTGTAATTTGAAGTTATAGAGAACATGCGCCGTAAATTTTTATTGTTATGGACGTGTCTCTTTAAAGCATCTTGGGAAATTTGACTTAGGACCCATCGACGAATAGCTGTTTCCTTGAGATTAGTTCTGGTGGTTTTGCTGAGCACTAAACGACAGTGAACGTTTATTAATAAATTGGGGATGGTTTAGCTAGAAGTGCGGAATACCAGATTTTAGTGCTAGTGTTGGGACTGTCATAAGTGTAATCTAGTTAAATCTGATTGACTGAGTTTCTTCTAAGTACTGATCTCCCCCCCCCCCCCCCCCCACACATAGAGGCAAGTTCACACTCCCCTAAGCGAAATAGAAAAAATAAATATTAATAAATGTATGCTTTAACCAGTGTCCGCCCTACCCTTTCCCGGGAATTTAAGTCATCCCTCACGAAAGCTTCAAGTGCCCCCCCCCCCCCCACGCAATAAAACACTACAGATGAATACTATAACAACTCTTCTGGATGCATCAGTGATTGGACACGGGTATATACAACATACTTTGGATGACAAGTAGCAAATTAAAATATTTAGGAAAAGACAAGCCTGACAGCTGTGACAGTCTTGTGGTTGAAGAATTAAATTTGTGAGACTTTTGTTTAGTACTGGGGGAGATTGTACCCCGTGATATACACAGATATATATTAGTAGAGTGAGATGTCATATGAGAAGAGAGAAAAGGTAATGACCATGCTGAACTTCGAAAAGATAAAGCTGGGGTGCGGGGTAGGGGGGGGGGGGTATGTTCCGTCTAAGCTGTGCGGTTTCGCGGCCGCGTCATAGTTTTCAACTTCCGAACAGTCATTTTGTAAAATACATGTGTCCTATTATAAGACTTTTATGACAGCGCCCACAAAAAATACACGTTGCATACTAGCTTTATCTTATATCTTATATATTATATTTATATTATATATATATATATATATATATATATATATATATATATATATATATATATATATATATATATATATATATATATATATAGTGCTAGCTTTATCTCCTTAGAGGGAATGCTGGAGAGAGCGAGAAGAGTGTATAGAGGACAACGGAGAGAAAAAAATGAAAACCCATAAAGGAGAGAAAACATAAAAAAGAATCATCAATAAATCAACACATTCAAACCGTTTCGTTGAACTAACGACCGCAGCTATCGCTGTGTGTGTGTAAATGTGTGTGGTTGTCACTGTGAGAGAGAGAGACTGTGTGTGTGAGTGAGTGACAGTGTGTGTGTGTGAGTGAGTGACAGTGTCATATCTCGCAGGAAATCCCACACTCAAAGTTTAAAGTTCAAATTTAACGCTCCGTTGAACGGGTGACAGTTTTTTCCCCTCTTCATCGACGCGTGCTGGAATAAATCTTCCATCCCGGTACCAGCACTGGCATCACATTCTTTGTAACCCCTCCCCATCCTTAACTACTCCTCCCAACTCCCCCATTCCCCCCCCCCCTCCCCGCCCTCAGTCTTGTCTAAATTTCTTTTCCCTGTCGTTTCACCAAAAAAAAAAAATTCTCCCCAGTCAAAGAAAGCGATCTTATAATTTTGCGACTCCCCAATAACGCTTAAATTATTTGCTTCAGTGAAAACTACCATGTAAAAAAGAAACGAAAACCGTTACCCCAAAAGTTAAGTGCACCCCCTACCCCCACCCAGACACCCCCCTCATGTCTGGCTCCTACTCTGTGATGTTAAAATGGCTCAATTCTGGCTCAATTCCTGAGCCAGCGGAAGCGGAAGAAAGGGAATCAAAAGTGCGCCGGCGTCCAGCTGAGTTAAAAATAGATTCCGGGAATTCCTCTTAACTTGATTAGATTAAGTATTTTATTTTAACATAGACACACTCTTGAGTAGTGTTCAGACTACTTAACATTAAAACCAAGAAATAGACATGATTATTTGTTTTTAAAAATAAATAAAAACTTAAACGTTTGGAATATATTCCTTTGTTTATAACGATTAAAACACCAATTTTGAAAAATTGTTAGCTTCTTGCTGAGTATAAAGAAAAGATTCCTAGTTAGACCTAACGATCCATTAGGCAGATGGAGTAGAGTTCATATGTTTCTTGACCTGGACATATGAAGAGAAGGTGTGGTCAGCACTTTGCCCAGCCGCCTTTACTTTGCCTAAGTTGATCTGGGTGGGCTCACGGACGTTCCAATGAATTGGACCCGGATTCGAACTCGAGACTTTCGGATCAGCAGCCTAGCGCTCTACCGCTTAGGCCACGCCGTCCCATTTTTGGTGAGTATACCTAAAATAAAAGTCCGCGCATGTGCCTGAACATAAAGTGAGTAAAATATAAATTATTCGATTGTTGGTTAGGTTGTTAAGGGAATTGACATGTAGATATTGAAAATAATTTTACGATAACTTCCTTAAACTAAGACCACAGGAAAAAGTGTAAACTGAGACCCCACTTGCCTACACGCTGTGAAGTGAGACATATACGTACTAAGTGAGACTTTACTATAACGCCGTAGCATAGATTGAGACAAATGTGTACCTCCACCTTTTAAATTGAGACTAGCCTGTTGTTAGTGAGTCCACGCTATGTCAAATCTCCAAGTCCTCAACCAAATGGTAAAGTAAT